>NC_091023.1:820000-825000 GCF_041296385.1 Aphelocoma coerulescens | reverse complement strand
GGGCGTTCTCAGGGTGGTATGGCCGTAGGCACCCCTCAGCCCCACAGCAGCGCTCTCCAGCACACACCAGCGCCTTCCTGCCCTGCCCCAATGCCCCCTGCACCCGGCACACGGCCGCCAGCGCCACTGTCGGCAACAACCCAACCTGCAGCCAGACCCAGAGCCATACAAGCCACTCAAGCTTTTCCCGCCACGCCAACTATGTGAGGACTAACAGTCATGGCCACCAGCTCTTCCCTGACCTCGGAAACAACAGAACCTGCAGTCGGACCCAGAGCCACGCAAGCCATGCAAGCCCCATGAGCCACCCTCCCCCTTGTGCTCCTTGGCACCGCTGCCCAAGCAAAACAAGGCACCTCTGGCCCAGAGCCCAGGACCCAGCAAAAGAAGCCTACAGCACCCGGTATTCCCAGGCGGTCTCCCATCCAAGTACTAACCGGGCCCGACCCTGCTTAGCTTCCGAGATCAGACGAGATCGGGCGTTCTCAGGGTGGTATGGCCGTAGGCACCCCTCAGCCCCACAGCAGCGCTCTCCAGCACACACCAGCGCCTTCCTGCCCTGCCCCAATGCCCCCTGCACCCGGCACACGGCCGCCAGCGCCACTGTCGGCAACAACCCAACCTGCAGCCAGACCCAGAGCCATACAAGCCACTCAAGCTTTTCCAGCCACGCCAACTATGTGAGGACTAACAGTCATGGCCACCAGCTCTGCCCTGACCTCGGAAACAACAGAACCTGCAGCCGGACCCAGAGCCACGCAAGCCATGCAAGCCCCATGAGCCACCCTCCCCCTTGTGCTCCTTGGCACCGCTGCCCAAGCAAAACAAGGCACCTCTGGCCCAGAGCCCAGGACCCAGCAAAAGAAGCCTACAGCACCCGGTATTCCCAGGCGGTCTCCCATCCAAGTACTAACCGGGCCCGACCCTGCTTAGCTTCCGAGATCAGACGAGATCGGGCGTTCTCAGGGTGGTATGGCCGTAGGCACCCCTCAGCCCCACAGCAGCGCTCTCCAGCACACACCAGCGCCTTCCTGCCCTGCCCCAATGCCCCCTGCACCCGGCACACGGCCGCCAGCGCCACTGTCGGCAACAACCCAACCTGCAGCCAGACCCAGAGCCATACAAGCCACTCAAGCTTTTCCAGCCACGCCAACTATGTGAGGACTAACAGTCATGGCCACCAGCTCTGCCCTGACCTCGGAAACAACAGAACCTGCAGCCGGACCCAGAGCCACGCAAGCCATGCAAGCCCCATGAGCCACCCTCCCCCTTGTGCTCCTTGGCACCGCTGCCCAAGCAAAACAAGGCACCTCTGGCCCAGAGCCCAGGACCCAGCAAAAGAAGCCTACAGCACCCGGTATTCCCAGGCGGTCTCCCATCCAAGTACTAACCGGGCCCGACCCTGCTTAGCTTCCGAGATCAGACGAGATCGGGCGTTCTCAGGGTGGTATGGCCGTAGGCACCCCTCAGCCCCACAGCAGCGCTCTCCAGCACACACCAGCGCCTTCCTGCCCTGCCCCAATGCCCCCCGCACCCGGCACACGGCCGCCAGCGCCACTGTTGGCAACAACCCAACCTGCAGCCAGACCGAACACCACACAAGCCACTCAAGCTTTTCCAGCCACGCCAACTATGCGAGGACTAACAGTCATGGCCACCAGCTCTGCCCTGCCCTCGGCAACAACAGAACCTGCAGCCGGACCCAGAGCCACGCAAGCCATGCAAGCCCCATGAGCCACCCTCGCCCTTGAGCTCCTTGGCACCGCTGCCCAAGCAAAACAAGGCACCTCTGGCCCAGAGCCCAGGACCCAGCAAAAGAAGCCTACAGCACCCGGTATTCCCAGGCGGTCTCCCATCCAAGTACTAACCGGGCCCGACCCTGCTTAGCTTCCGAGATCAGACAAGATCGGGCGTTCTCAGGGTGGTATGGCCGTAGGCACCCCTCAGCCCCACAGCAGCCCTCTCCAGCACACACCAGCGCCTTCCTGCCCTGCCCCAATGCTCCTCGCACCCGGCACACGGCCGCCAGCGCCACTGTCGGCAACAACCCAACCTGCAGCCAGACCCAGAGCCATACAAGCCACTCAAGCTTTTCCCGCCACGCCAACTATGCGAGGACTAACAGTCATGGCCACCAGCTCTTCCCTGCCCTCGGAAACAAGGGAACCTGCAGCCAGATCCAGAGCCACGCAAGCCATGCAAGCCCCATGAGTCACCCTCGCCCTTGAGCTCCTTGGCACCGCTGCCCAAGCAAAACAAGGCACCTCTGGCCCAGAGCCCAGGACCCAGCAAAAGAAGCCTACAGCACCCGGTATTCCCAGGCGGTCTCCCATCCAAGTACTAACCGGGCCCGACCCTGCTTAGCTTCCGAGATCAGACGAGATCGGGCGTTCTCAGGGTGGTATGGCCGTAGGCACCCCTCAGCCCCACAGCAGCGCTCTCCAGCACACACCAGCGCCTTCCTGCCCTGCCCCAATGCCCCCCGCACCCGGCACACGGCCGCCAGCGCCACTGTCGGCAACAACCCAACCTGCAGCCAGACCCAGAGCCATACAAGCCACTCAAGCTTTTCCAGCCACGCCAACTATGTGAGGACTAACAGTCATGGCCACCAGCTCTGCCCTGACCTCGGAAACAACAGAACCTGCAGCCGGACCCAGAGCCACGCAAGCCATGCAAGCCCCATGAGCCACCCTCCCCCTTGCGCTCCTTGGCACCGCTGCCCAAGCAAAACAAGGCACCTCTGGCCCAGAGCCCAGGACCCAGCAAAAGAAGCCTACAGCACCCGGTATTCCCAGGCGGTCTCCCATCCAAGTACTAACCGGGCCCGACCCTGCTTAGCTTCCGAGATCAGACGATATCGGGCGTTCTCAGGGTGGTATGGCCGTAGGCACCCCTCAGCCCCACAGCAGCGCTCTCCAGCACACACCAGCGCCTTCCTGCCCTGCCCCAATGCCCCCCGCACCCGGCACACGGCCGCCAGCGCCACTGTTGGCAACAACCCAACCTGCAGCCAGACCGAACACCACACAAGCCACTCAAGCTTTTCCAGCCACGCCAACTATGCGAGGACTAACAGTCATGGCCACCAGCTCTGCCCTGCCCTCGGCAACAACAGAACCTGCAGCCGGACCCAGAGCCACGCAAGCCATGCAAGCCCCATGAGCCACCCTCGCCCTTGAGCTCCTTGGCACCGCTGCCCAAGCAAAACAAGGCACCTCTGGCCCAGAGCCCAGGACCCAGCAAAAGAAGCCTACAGCACCCGGTATTCCCAGGCGGTCTCCCATCCAAGTACTAACCGGGCCCGACCCTGCTTAGCTTCCGAGATCAGACGAGATCGGGCGTTCTCAGGGTGGTATGGCCGTAGGCACCCCTCAGCCCCACAGCAGCGCTCTCCAGCACACACCAGCGCCTTCCTGCCCTGCCCCAATGCTCCTCGCACCCGGCACACGGCCGCCAGCGCCACTGTCGGCAACAACCCAACCTGCAGCCAGACCCAGAGCCATACAAGCCACTCAAGCTTTTCCAGCCACGCCAACTATGTGAGGACTAACAGTCATGGCCACCAGCTCTGCCCTGCCCTCGGCAACAACAGAACCTGCAGCCGGACCCAGAGCCACGCAAGCCATGCAAGCCCCATGAGCCACCCTCCCCCTTGTGCTCCTTGGCACCGCTGCCCAAGCAAAACAAGGCACCTCTGGCCCAGAGCCCAGGACCCAGCAAAAGAAGCCTACAGCACCCGGTATTCCCAGGCGGTCTCCCATCCAAGTACTAACCGGGCCCGACCCTGCTTAGCTTCCGAGATCAGACGATATCGGGCGTTCTCAGGGTGGTATGGCCGTAGGCACCCCTCAGCCCCACAGCAGCGCTCTCCAGCACACACCAGCGCCTTCCTGCCCTGCCCCAATGCCCCCTGCACCCGGCACACGGCCGCCAGCGCCACTGTCGGCAACAACCCAACCTGCAGCCAGACCCAGAGCCATACAAGCCACTCAAGCTTTTCCAGCCACGCCAACTATGTGAGGACTAACAGTCATGGCCACCAGCTCTGCCCTGCCCTCGGCAACAACAGAACCTGCAGCCGGACCCAGAGCCACGCAAGCCATGCAAGCCCCATGAGCCACCCTCCCCCTTGTGCTCCTTGGCACCGCTGCCCAAGCAAAACAAGGCACCTCTGGCCCAGAGCCCAGGACCCAGCAAAAGAAGCCTACAGCACCCGGTATTCCCAGGCGGTCTCCCATCCAAGTACTAACCGGGCCCGACCCTGCTTAGCTTCCGAGATCAGACGATATCGGGCGTTCTCAGGGTGGTATGGCCGTAGGCACCCCTCAGCCCCACAGCAGCGCTCTCCAGCACACACCAGCGCCTTCCTGCCCTGCCCCAATGCCCCCCGCACCCGGCACACGGCCGCCAGCGCCACTGTTGGCAACAACCCAACCTGCAGCCAGACCGAACACCACACAAGCCACTCAAGCTTTTCCAGCCACGCCAACTATGCGAGGACTAACAGTCATGGCCACCAGCTCTGCCCTGCCCTCGGCAACAACAGAACCTGCAGCCGGACCCAGAGCCACGCAAGCCATGCAAGCCCCATGAGTCACCCTCGCCCTTGAGCTCCTTGGCACCGCTGCCCAAGCAAAACAAGGCACCTCTGGCCCAGAGCCCAGGACCCAGCAAAAGAAGCCTACAGCACCCGGTATTCCCAGGCGGTCTCCCATCCAAGTACTAACCGGGCCCGACCCTGCTTAGCTTCCGAGATCAGACGAGATCGGGCGTTCTCAGGGTGGTATGGCCGTAGGCACCCCTCAGCCCCACAGCAGCGCTCTCCAGCACACACCAGCGCCTTCCTGCCCTGCCCCAATGCTCCTCGCACCCGGCACACGGCCGCCAGCGCCACTGTCGGCAACAACCCAACCTGCAGCCAGACCCAGAGCCATACAAGCCACTCAAGCTTTTCCCGCCACGCCAACTATGCGAGGACTAACAGTCATGGCCACCAG
>NC_091023.1:747500-815000 GCF_041296385.1 Aphelocoma coerulescens | reverse complement strand
CGAGATCAGACGAGATCGGGCGTTCTCAGGGTGGTATGGCCGTAGGCACCCCTCAGCCCCACAGCAGCGCTCTCCAGCACACACCAGCGCCTTCCTGCCCTGCCCCAATGCCCCCTGCACCCGGCACACGGCCGCCAGCGCCACTGTCGGCAACAACCCAACCTGCAGCCAGACCCAGAGCCATACAAGCCACTCAAGCTTTTCCAGCCACGCCAACTATGTGAGGACTAACAGTCATGGCCACCAGCTCTGCCCTGCCCTCGGCAACAACAGAACCTGCAGCCGGACCCAGAGCCACGCAAGCCATGCAAGCCCCATGAGCCACCCTCCCCCTTGTGCTCCTTGGCACCGCTGCCCAAGCAAAACAAGGCACCTCTGGCCCAGAGCCCAGGACCCAGCAAAAGAAGCCTACAGCACCCGGTATTCCCAGGCGGTCTCCCATCCAAGTACTAACCGGGCCCGACCCTGCTTAGCTTCCGAGATCAGACGAGATCGGGCGTTCTCAGGGTGGTATGGCCGTAGGCACCCCTCAGCCCCACAGCAGCGCTCTCCAGCACACACCAGCGCCTTCCTGCCCTGCCCCAATGCCCCCCGCACCCGGCACACGGCCGCCAGCGCCACTGTCGGCAACAACCCAACCTGCAGCCAGACCCAGAGCCATACAAGCCACTCAAGCTTTTCCCGCCACGCCAACTATGCGAGGACTAACAGTCATGGCCACCAGCTCTTCCCTGCCCTCGGAAACAAGGGAACCTGCAGCCAGATCCAGAGCCACGCAAGCCATGCAAGCCCCATGAGCCACCCTCCCCCTTGTGCTCCTTGGCACCGCTGCCCAAGCAAAACAAGGCACCTCTGGCCCAGAGCCCAGGACCCAGCAAAAGAAGCCTACAGCACCCGGTATTCCCAGGCGGTCTCCCATCCAAGTACTAACCGGGCCCGACCCTGCTTAGCTTCCGAGATCAGACGAGATCGGGCGTTCTCAGGGTGGTATGGCCGTAGGCACCCCTCAGCCCCACAGCAGCGCTCTCCAGCACACACCAGCGCCTTCCTGCCCTGCCCCAATGCCCCCCGCACCCGGCACATGGCCGCCAGCGCCACTGTCGGCAACAACCCAACCTGCAGCCAGACCCAGAGCCATACAAGCCACTCAAGCTTTTCCCGCCACGCCAACTATGCGAGGACTAACAGTCATGGCCACCAGCTCTTCCCTGCCCTCGGAAACAAGGGAACCTGCAGCCAGATCCAGAGCCACGCAAGCCATGCAAGCCCCATGAGCCACCCTCGCCCTTGTGCTCCTTGGCACCGCTGCCCAAGCAAAACAAGGCACCTCTGGCCCAGAGCCCAGGACCCAGCAAAAGAAGCCTACAGCACCCGGTATTCCCAGGCGGTCTCCCATCCAAGTACTAACCGGGCCCGACCCTGCTTAGCTTCCGAGATCAGACGAGATCGGGCGTTCTCAGGGTGGTATGGCCGTAGGCACCCCTCAGCCCCACAGCAGCGCTCTCCAGCACACACCAGCGCCTTCCTGCCCTGCCCCAATGCCCCCCGCACCCGGCACACGGCCGCCAGCGCCACTGTCGGCAACAACCCAACCTGCAGCCAGACCCAGAGCCATACAAGCCACTCAAGCTTTTCCAGCCACGCCAACTATGTGAGGACTAACAGTCATGGCCACCAGCTCTGCCCTGACCTCGGAAACAACAGAACCTGCAGCCGGACCCAGAGCCACGCAAGCCATGCAAGCCCCATGAGCCACCCTCGCCCTTGAGCTCCTTGGCACCGCTGCCCAAGCAAAACAAGGCACCTCTGGCCCAGAGCCCAGGACCCAGCAAAAGAAGCCTACAGCACCCGGTATTCCCAGGCGGTCTCCCATCCAAGTACTAACCGGGCCCGACCCTGCTTAGCTTCCGAGATCAGACGAGATCGGGCGTTCTCAGGGTGGTATGGCCGTAGGCACCCCTCAGCCCCACAGCAGCGCTCTCCAGCACACACCAGCGCCTTCCTGCCCTGCCCCAATGCCCCCTGCACCCGGCACACGGCCGCCAGCGCCACTGTCGGCAACAACCCAACCTGCAGCCAGACCCAGAGCCATACAAGCCACTCAAGCTTTTCCCGCCACGCCAACTATGTGAGGACTAACAGTCATGGCCACCAGCTCTTCCCTGACCTCGGAAACAACAGAACCTGCAGCCGGACCCAGAGCCACGCAAGCCATGCAAGCCCCATGAGCCACCCTCCCCCTTGTGCTCCTTGGCACCGCTGCCCAAGCAAAACAAGGCACCTCTGGCCCAGAGCCCAGGACCCAGCAAAAGAAGCCTACAGCACCCGGTATTCCCAGGCGGTCTCCCATCCAAGTACTAACCGGGCCCGACCCTGCTTAGCTTCCGAGATCAGACGAGATCGGGCGTTCTCAGGGTGGTATGGCCGTAGGCACCCCTCAGCCCCACAGCAGCGCTCTCCAGCACACACCAGCGCCTTCCTGCCCTGCCCCAATGCCCCCTGCACCCGGCACACGGCCGCCAGCGCCACTGTCGGCAACAACCCAACCTGCAGCCAGACCCAGAGCCATACAAGCCACTCAAGCTTTTCCAGCCACGCCAACTATGTGAGGACTAACAGTCATGGCCACCAGCTCTGCCCTGCCCTCGGCAACAACAGAACCTGCAGCCGGACCCAGAGCCACGCAAGCCATGCAAGCCCCATGAGCCACCCTCCCCCTTGTGCTCCTTGGCACCGCTGCCCAAGCAAAACAAGGCACCTCTGGCCCAGAGCCCAGGACCCAGCAAAAGAAGCCTACAGCACCCGGTATTCCCAGGCGGTCTCCCATCCAAGTACTAACCGGGCCCGACCCTGCTTAGCTTCCGAGATCAGACGAGATCGGGCGTTCTCAGGGTGGTATGGCCGTAGGCACCCCTCAGCCCCACAGCAGCGCTCTCCAGCACACACCAGCGCCTTCCTGCCCTGCCCCAATGCCGCCCGCACCCGGCACACGGCCGCCAGCGCCACTGTCGGCAACAACCCAACCTGCAGCCAGACCGAACACCACACAAGCCACTCAAGCTTTTCCAGCCACGCCAACTATGCGAGGACTAACAGTCATGGCCACCAGCTCTGCCCTGCCCTCGGCAAGAACAGAACCTGCAGCCGGACCCAGAGCCACGCAAGCCATGCAAGCCCCATGAGCCACCCTCGCCCTTGAGCTCCTTGGCACCGCTGCCCAAGCAAAACAAGGCACCTCTGGCCCAGAGCCCAGGACCCAGCAAAAGAAGCCTACAGCACCCGGTATTCCCAGGCGGTCTCCCATCCAAGTACTAACCGGGCCCGACCCTGCTTAGCTTCCGAGATCAGACGAGATCGGGCGTTCTCAGGGTGGTATGGCCGTAGGCACCCCTCAGCCCCACAGCAGCGCTCTCCAGCACACACCAGCGCCTTCCTGCCCTGCCCCAATGCTCCTCGCACCCGGCACACGGCCGCCAGCGCCACTGTCGGCAACAACCCAACCTGCAGCCAGACCCAGAGCCATACAAGCCACTCAAGCTTTTCCCGCCACGCCAACTATGCGAGGACTAACAGTCATGGCCACCAGCTCTTCCCTGCCCTCGGAAACAAGGGAACCTGCAGCCAGATCCAGAGCCACGCAAGCCATGCAAGCCCCATGAGCCACCCTCGCCCTTGTGCTCCTTGGCACCGCTGCCCAAGCAAAACAAGGCACCTCTGGCCCAGAGCCCAGGACCCAGCAAAAGAAGCCTACAGCACCCGGTATTCCCAGGCGGTCTCCCATCCAAGTACTAACCGGGCCCGACCCTGCTTAGCTTCCGAGATCAGACGAGATCGGGCGTTCTCAGGGTGGTATGGCCGTAGGCACCCCTCAGCCCCACAGCAGCGCTCTCCAGCACACACCAGCGCCTTCCTGCCCTGCCCCAATGCCCCCCGCACCCGGCACACGGCCGCCAGCGCCACTGTCGGCAACAACCCAACCTGCAGCCAGACCGAACACCACACAAGCCACTCAAGCTTTTCCAGCCACGCCAACTATGCGAGGACTAACAGTCATGGCCACCAGCTCTGCCCTGCCCTCGGCAACAACAGAACCTGCAGCCGGACCCAGAGCCACGCAAGCCATGCAAGCCCCATGAGCCACCCTCGCCCTTGAGCTCCTTGGCACCGCTGCCCAAGCAAAACAAGGCACCTCTGGCCCAGAGCCCAGGACCCAGCAAAAGAAGCCTACAGCACCCGGTATTCCCAGGCGGTCTCCCATCCAAGTACTAACCGGGCCCGACCCTGCTTAGCTTCCGAGATCAGACGAGATCGGGCGTTCTCAGGGTGGTATGGCCGTAGGCACCCCTCAGCCCCACAGCAGCGCTCTCCAGCACACACCAGCGCCTTCCTGCCCTGCCCCAATGCCCCCCGCACCCGGCACACGGCCGCCAGCGCCACTGTCGGCAACAACCCAACCTGCAGCCAGACCCAGAGCCATACAAGCCACTCAAGCTTTTCCCGCCACGCCAACTATGCGAGGACTAACAGTCATGGCCACCAGCTCTTCCCTGCCCTCGGAAACAAGGGAACCTGCAGCCAGATCCAGAGCCACGCAAGCCATGCAAGCCCCATGAGCCACCCTCCCCCTTGTGCTCCTTGGCACCGCTGCCCAAGCAAAACAAGGCACCTCTGGCCCAGAGCCCAGGACCCAGCAAAAGAAGCCTACAGCACCCGGTATTCCCAGGCGGTCTCCCATCCAAGTACTAACCGGGCCCGACCCTGCTTAGCTTCCGAGATCAGACGAGATCGGGCGTTCTCAGGGTGGTATGGCCGTAGGCACCCCTCAGCCCCACAGCAGCGCTCTCCAGCACACACCAGCGCCTTCCTGCCCTGCCCCAATGCCCCCCGCACCCGGCACACGGCCGCCAGCGCCACTGTCGGCAACAACCCAACCTGCAGCCAGACCCAGAGCCATACAAGCCACTCAAGCTTTTCCCGCCACGCCAACTATGCGAGGACTAACAGTCATGGCCACCAGCTCTTCCCTGCCCTCGGAAACAAGGGAACCTGCAGCCAGATCCAGAGCCACGCAAGCCATGCAAGCCCCATGAGCCACCCTCCCCCTTGTGCTCCTTGGCACCGCTGCCCAAGCAAAACAAGGCACCTCTGGCCCAGAGCCCAGGACCCAGCAAAAGAAGCCTACAGCACCCGGTATTCCCAGGCGGTCTCCCATCCAAGTACTAACCGGGCCCGACCCTGCTTAGCTTCCGAGATCAGACGATATCGGGCGTTCTCAGGGTGGTATGGCCGTAGGCACCCCTCAGCCCCACAGCAGCGCTCTCCAGCACACACCAGCGCCTTCCTGCCCTGCCCCAATGCCCCCCGCACCCGGCACACGGCCGCCAGCGCCACTGTCGGCAACAACCCAACCTGCAGCCAGACCCAGAGCCATACAAGCCACTCAAGCTTTTCCCGCCACGCCAACTATGCGAGGACTAACAGTCATGGCCACCAGCTCTTCCCTGCCCTCGGAAACAAGGGAACCTGCAGCCAGATCCAGAGCCACGCAAGCCATGCAAGCCCCATGAGCCACCCTCGCCCTTGTGCTCCTTGGCACCGCTGCCCAAGCAAAACAAGGCACCTCTGGCCCAGAGCCCAGGACCCAGCAAAAGAAGCCTACAGCACCCGGTATTCCCAGGCGGTCTCCCATCCAAGTACTAACCGGGCCCGACCCTGCTTAGCTTCCGAGATCAGACGAGATCGGGCGTTCTCAGGGTGGTATGGCCGTAGGCACCCCTCAGCCCCACAGCAGCGCTCTCCAGCACACACCAGCGCCTTCCTGCCCTGCCCCAATGCCCCCCGCACCCGGCACACGGCCGCCAGCGCCACTGTCGGCAACAACCCAACCTGCAGCCAGACCCAGAGCCATACAAGCCACTCAAGCTTTTCCAGCCACGCCAACTATGTGAGGACTAACAGTCATGGCCACCAGCTCTGCCCTGACCTCGGAAACAACAGAACCTGCAGCCGGACCCAGAGCCACGCAAGCCATGCAAGCCCCATGAGCCACCCTCGCCCTTGAGCTCCTTGGCACCGCTGCCCAAGCAAAACAAGGCACCTCTGGCCCAGAGCCCAGGACCCAGCAAAAGAAGCCTACAGCACCCGGTATTCCCAGGCGGTCTCCCATCCAAGTACTAACCGGGCCCGACCCTGCTTAGCTTCCGAGATCAGACGAGATCGGGCGTTCTCAGGGTGGTATGGCCGTAGGCACCCCTCAGCCCCACAGCAGCGCTCTCCAGCACACACCAGCGCCTTCCTGCCCTGCCCCAATGCCCCCTGCACCCGGCACACGGCCGCCAGCGCCACTGTCGGCAACAACCCAACCTGCAGCCAGACCCAGAGCCATACAAGCCACTCAAGCTTTTCCCGCCACGCCAACTATGTGAGGACTAACAGTCATGGCCACCAGCTCTTCCCTGACCTCGGAAACAACAGAACCTGCAGCCGGACCCAGAGCCACGCAAGCCATGCAAGCCCCATGAGCCACCCTCCCCCTTGTGCTCCTTGGCACCGCTGCCCAAGCAAAACAAGGCACCTCTGGCCCAGAGCCCAGGACCCAGCAAAAGAAGCCTACAGCACCCGGTATTCCCAGGCGGTCTCCCATCCAAGTACTAACCGGGCCCGACCCTGCTTAGCTTCCGAGATCAGACGAGATCGGGCGTTCTCAGGGTGGTATGGCCGTAGGCACCCCTCAGCCCCACAGCAGCGCTCTCCAGCACACACCAGCGCCTTCCTGCCCTGCCCCAATGCCCCCTGCACCCGGCACACGGCCGCCAGCGCCACTGTCGGCAACAACCCAACCTGCAGCCAGACCCAGAGCCATACAAGCCACTCAAGCTTTTCCAGCCACGCCAACTATGTGAGGACTAACAGTCATGGCCACCAGCTCTGCCCTGCCCTCGGCAACAACAGAACCTGCAGCCGGACCCAGAGCCACGCAAGCCATGCAAGCCCCATGAGCCACCCTCCCCCTTGTGCTCCTTGGCACCGCTGCCCAAGCAAAACAAGGCACCTCTGGCCCAGAGCCCAGGACCCAGCAAAAGAAGCCTACAGCACCCGGTATTCCCAGGCGGTCTCCCATCCAAGTACTAACCGGGCCCGACCCTGCTTAGCTTCCGAGATCAGACGAGATCGGGCGTTCTCAGGGTGGTATGGCCGTAGGCACCCCTCAGCCCCACAGCAGCGCTCTCCAGCACACACCAGCGCCTTCCTGCCCTGCCCCAATGCCGCCCGCACCCGGCACACGGCCGCCAGCGCCACTGTCGGCAACAACCCAACCTGCAGCCAGACCGAACACCACACAAGCCACTCAAGCTTTTCCAGCCACGCCAACTATGCGAGGACTAACAGTCATGGCCACCAGCTCTGCCCTGCCCTCGGCAAGAACAGAACCTGCAGCCGGACCCAGAGCCACGCAAGCCATGCAAGCCCCATGAGCCACCCTCGCCCTTGAGCTCCTTGGCACCGCTGCCCAAGCAAAACAAGGCACCTCTGGCCCAGAGCCCAGGACCCAGCAAAAGAAGCCTACAGCACCCGGTATTCCCAGGCGGTCTCCCATCCAAGTACTAACCGGGCCCGACCCTGCTTAGCTTCCGAGATCAGACGAGATCGGGCGTTCTCAGGGTGGTATGGCCGTAGGCACCCCTCAGCCCCACAGCAGCGCTCTCCAGCACACACCAGCGCCTTCCTGCCCTGCCCCAATGCTCCTCGCACCCGGCACACGGCCGCCAGCGCCACTGTCGGCAACAACCCAACCTGCAGCCAGACCCAGAGCCATACAAGCCACTCAAGCTTTTCCCGCCACGCCAACTATGCGAGGACTAACAGTCATGGCCACCAGCTCTTCCCTGCCCTCGGAAACAAGGGAACCTGCAGCCAGATCCAGAGCCACGCAAGCCATGCAAGCCCCATGAGCCACCCTCCCCCTTGTGCTCCTTGGCACCGCTGCCCAAGCAAAACAAGGCACCTCTGGCCCAGAGCCCAGGACCCAGCAAAAGAAGCCTACAGCACCCGGTATTCCCAGGCGGTCTCCCATCCAAGTACTAACCGGGCCCGACCCTGCTTAGCTTCCGAGATCAGACGAGATCGGGCGTTCTCAGGGTGGTATGGCCGTAGGCACCCCTCAGCCCCACAGCAGCGCTCTCCAGCACACACCAGCGCCTTCCTGCCCTGCCCCAATGCCCCCCGCACCCGGCACACGGCCGCCAGCGCCACTGTCGGCAACAACCCAACCTGCAGCCAGACCGAACACCACACAAGCCACTCAAGCTTTTCCAGCCACGCCAACTATGCGAGGACTAACAGTCATGGCCACCAGCTCTGCCCTGCCCTCGGCAACAACAGAACCTGCAGCCGGACCCAGAGCCACGCAAGCCATGCAAGCCCCATGAGCCACCCTCGCCCTTGAGCTCCTTGGCACCGCTGCCCAAGCAAAACAAGGCACCTCTGGCCCAGAGCCCAGGACCCAGCAAAAGAAGCCTACAGCACCCGGTATTCCCAGGCGGTCTCCCATCCAAGTACTAACCGGGCCCGACCCTGCTTAGCTTCCGAGATCAGACGAGATCGGGCGTTCTCAGGGTGGTATGGCCGTAGGCACCCCTCAGCCCCACAGCAGCGCTCTCCAGCACACACCAGCGCCTTCCTGCCCTGCCCCAATGCCGCCCGCACCCGGCACACGGCCGCCAGCGCCACTGTCGGCAACAACCCAACCTGCAGCCAGACCCAGAGCCATACAAGCCACTCAAGCTTTTCCCGCCACGCCAACTATGCGAGGACTAACAGTCATGGCCACCAGCTCTTCCCTGCCCTCGGAAACAAGGGAACCTGCAGCCAGATCCAGAGCCACGCAAGCCATGCAAGCCCCATGAGCCACCCTCCCCCTTGTGCTCCTTGGCACCGCTGCCCAAGCAAAACAAGGCACCTCTGGCCCAGAGCCCAGGACCCAGCAAAAGAAGCCTACAGCACCCGGTATTCCCAGGCGGTCTCCCATCCAAGTACTAACCGGGCCCGACCCTGCTTAGCTTCCGAGATCAGACGAGATCGGGCGTTCTCAGGGTGGTATGGCCGTAGGCACCCCTCAGCCCCACAGCAGCGCTCTCCAGCACACACCAGCGCCTTCCTGCCCTGCCCCAATGCCCCCCACACCCGGCACACGGCCGCCAGCGCCACTGTCGGCAACAACCCAACCAGCAGCCAGACCGAACACCACACAAGCCACTCAAGCTTTTCCAGCCACGCCAACTATGCGAGGACTAACAGTCATGGCCACCAGCTCTGCCCTGCCCTCGGCAACAACAGAACCTGCAGCCGGACCCAGAGCCACGCAAGCCATGCAAGCCCCATGAGCCACCCTCGCCCTTGAGCTCCTTGGCACCGCTGCCCAAGCAAAACAAGGCACCTCTGGCCCAGAGCCCAGGACCCAGCAAAAGAAGCCTACAGCACCCGGTATTCCCAGGCGGTCTCCCATCCAAGTACTAACCGGGCCCGACCCTGCTTAGCTTCCGAGATCAGACGAGATCGGGCGTTCTCAGGGTGGTATGGCCGTAGGCACCCCTCAGCCCCACAGCAGCGCTCTCCAGCAATCACCAGCGCCTTCCTGCCCTGCCCCAATGCTCCTCGCACCCTGCACACGGCCGCCAGCGCCACTGTCGGCAACAACCCAACCTGCAGCCAGACCCAGAGCCATACAAGCCACTCAAGCTTTTCCCGCCACGCCAACTATGCGAGGACTAACAGTCATGGCCACCAGCTCTTCCCTGCCCTCGGAAACAAGGGAACCTGCAGCCAGATCCAGAGCCACGCAAGCCATGCAAGCCCCATGAGCCACCCTCCCCCTTGTGCTCCTTGGCACCGCTGCCCAAGCAAAACAAGGCACCTCTGGCCCAGAGCCCAGGACCCAGCAAAAGAAGCCTACAGCACCCGGTATTCCCAGGCGGTCTCCCATCCAAGTACTAACCGGGCCCGACCCTGCTTAGCTTCCGAGATCAGACGAGATCGGGCGTTCTCAGGGTGGTATGGCCGTAGGCACCCCTCAGCCCCACAGCAGCGCTCTCCAGCACACACCAGCGCCTTCCTGCCCTGCCCCAATGCCGCCCGCACCCGGCACACGGCCGCCAGCGCCACTGTCGGCAACAACCCAACCTGCAGCCAGACCCAGAGCCATACAAGCCACTCAAGCTTTTCCCGCCACGCCAACTATGCGAGGACTAACAGGCATGGCCACCAGCTCTTCCCTGCCCTCGGAAACAAGGGAACCTGCAGCCAGATCCAGAGCCACGCAAGCCATGCAAGCCCCATGAGCCACCCTCCCCCTTGTGCTCCTTGGCACCGCTGCCCAAGCAAAACAAGGCACCTCTGGCCCAGAGCCCAGGACCCAGCAAAAGAAGCCTACAGCACCCGGTATTCCCAGGCGGTCTCCCATCCAAGTACTAACCGGGCCCGACCCTGCTTAGCTTCCGAGATCAGACGAGATCGGGCGTTCTCAGGGTGGTATGGCCGTAGGCACCCCTCAGCCCCACAGCAGCGCTCTCCAGCACACACCAGCGCCTTCCTGCCCTGCCCCAATGCCCCCCACACCCGGCACACGGCCGCCAGCGCCACTGTCGGCAACAACCCAACCAGCAGCCAGACCGAACACCACACAAGCCACTCAAGCTTTTCCAGCCACGCCAACTATGCGAGGACTAACAGTCATGGCCACCAGCTCTGCCCTGCCCTCGGCAACAACAGAACCTGCAGCCGGACCCAGAGCCACGCAAGCCATGCAAGCCCCATGAGCCACCCTCGCCCTTGAGCTCCTTGGCACCGCTGCCCAAGCAAAACAAGGCACCTCTGGCCCAGAGCCCAGGACCCAGCAAAAGAAGCCTACAGCACCCGGTATTCCCAGGCGGTCTCCCATCCAAGTACTAACCGGGCCCGACCCTGCTTAGCTTCCGAGATCAGACGAGATCGGGCGTTCTCAGGGTGGTATGGCCGTAGGCACCCCTCAGCCCCACAGCAGCGCTCTCCAGCAATCACCAGCGCCTTCCTGCCCTGCCCCAATGCTCCTCGCACCCTGCACACGGCCGCCAGCGCCACTGTCGGCAACAACCCAACCTGCAGCCAGACCCAGAGCCATACAAGCCACTCAAGCTTTTCCCGCCACGCCAACTATGCGAGGACTAACAGTCATGGCCACCAGCTCTTCCCTGCCCTCGGAAACAAGGGAACCTGCAGCCAGATCCAGAGCCACGCAAGCCATGCAAGCCCCATGAGCCACCCTCCCCCTTGTGCTCCTTGGCACCGCTGCCCAAGCAAAACAAGGCACCTCTGGCCCAGAGCCCAGGACCCAGCAAAAGAAGCCTACAGCACCCGGTATTCCCAGGCGGTCTCCCATCCAAGTACTAACCGGGCCCGACCCTGCTTAGCTTCCGAGATCAGACGAGATCGGGCGTTCTCAGGGTGGTATGGCCGTAGGCACCCCTCAGCCCCACAGCAGCGCTCTCCAGCACACACCAGCGCCTTCCTGCCCTGCCCCAATGCCGCCCGCACCCGGCACACGGCCGCCAGCGCCACTGTCGGCAACAACCCAACCTGCAGCCAGACCCAGAGCCATACAAGCCACTCAAGCTTTTCCCGCCACGCCAACTATGCGAGGACTAACAGTCATGGCCACCAGCTCTTCCCTGCCCTCGGAAACAAGGGAACCTGCAGCCAGATCCAGAGCCACGCAAGCCATGCAAGCCCCATGAGCCACCCTCGCCCTTGTGCTCCTTGGCACCGCTGCCCAAGCAAAACAAGGCACCTCTGGCCCAGAGCCCAGGACCCAGCAAAAGAAGCCTACAGCACCCGGTATTCCCAGGCGGTCTCCCATCCAAGTACTAACCGGGCCCGACCCTGCTTAGCTTCCGAGATCAGACGAGATCGGGCGTTCTCAGGGTGGTATGGCCGTAGGCACCCCTCAGCCCCACAGCAGCGCTCTCCAGCACACACCAGCGCCTTCCTGCCCTGCCCCAATGCCCCCCGCACCCGGCACACGGCCGCCAGCGCCACTGTCGGCAACAACCCAACCTGCAGCCAGACCCAGAGCCATACAAGCCACTCAAGCTTTTCCCGCCACGCCAACTATGTGAGGACTAACAGTCATGGCCACCAGCTCTTCCCTGCCCTCGGAAACAAGGGAACCTGCAGCCAGATCCAGAGCCACGCAAGCCATGCAAGCCCCATGAGCCACCCTCCCCCTTGTGCTCCTTGGCACCGCTGCCCAAGCAAAACAAGGCACCTCTGGCCCAGAGCCCAGGACCCAGCAAAAGAAGCCTACAGCACCCGGTATTCCCAGGCGGTCTCCCATCCAAGTACTAACCGGGCCCGACCCTGCTTAGCTTCCGAGATCAGACGAGATCGGGCGTTCTCAGGGTGGTATGGCCGTAGGCACCCCTCAGCCCCACAGCAGCGCTCTCCAGCACACACCAGCGCCTTCCTGCCCTGCCCCAATGCCCCCCGCACCCGGCACACGGCCGCCAGCGCCACTGTCGGCAACAACCCAACCTGCAGCCAGACCCAGAGCCATACAAGCCACTCAAGCTTTTCCCGCCACGCCAACTATGTGAGGACTAACAGTCATGGCCACCAGCTCTTCCCTGCCCTCGGAAACAAGGGAACCTGCAGCCAGATCCAGAGCCACGCAAGCCATGCAAGCCCCATGAGCGACCCTCCCCCTTGTGCTCCTTGGCACCGCTGCCCAAGCAAAACAAGGCACCTCTGGCCCAGAGCCCAGGACCCAGCAAAAGAAGCCTACAGCACCCAGTATTCCCAGGCGGTCTCCCATCCAAGTACTAACCGGGCCCGACCCTGCTTAGCTTCCGAGATCAGACGAGATCGGGCGTTCTCAGGGTGGTATGGCCGTAGGCACCCCTCAGCCCCACAGCAGCGCTCTCCAGCACACACCAGCGCCTTCCTGCCCTGCCCCAATGCCCCCCGCACCCGGCACACGGCCGCCAGCGCCACTGTCGGCAACAACCCAACCTGCAGCCAGACCCAGAGCCATACAAGCCACTCAAGCTTTTCCAGCCACGCCAACTATGTGAGGACTAACAGTCATGGCCACCAGCTCTGCCCTGACCTCGGAAACAACAGAACCTGCAGCCGGACCCAGAGCCACGCAAGCCATGCAAGCCCCATGAGCCACCCTCCCCCTTGTGCTCCTTGGCACCGCTGCCCAAGCAAAACAAGGCACCTCTGGCCCAGAGCCCAGGACCCAGCAAAAGAAGCCTACAGCACCCGGTATTCCCAGGCGGTCTCCCATCCAAGTACTAACCGGGCCCGACCCTGCTTAGCTTCCGAGATCAGACGATATCGGGCGTTCTCAGGGTGGTATGGCCGTAGGCACCCCTCAGCCCCACAGCAGCGCTCTCCAGCACACACCAGCGCCTTCCTGCCCTGCCCCAATGCCCCCCGCACCCGGCACACGGCCGCCAGCGCCACTGTCGGCAACAACCCAACCTGCAGCCAGACCGAACACCACACAAGCCACTCAAGCTTTTCCAGCCACGCCAACTATGCGAGGACTAACAGTCATGGCCACCAGCTCTGCCCTGCCCTCGGCAACAACAGAACCTGCAGCCGGACCCAGAGCCACGCAAGCCATGCAAGCCCCATGAGCCACCCTCCCCCTTGAGCTCCTTGGCACCGCTGCCCAAGCAAAACAAGGCACCTCTGGCCCAGAGCCCAGGACCCAGCAAAAGAAGCCTACAGCACCCGGTATTCCCAGGCGGTCTCCCATCCAAGTACTAACCGGGCCCGACCCTGCTTAGCTTCCGAGATCAGACGAGATCGGGCGTTCTCAGGGTGGTATGGCCGTAGGCACCCCTCAGCCCCACAGCAGCGCTCTCCAGCAATCACCAGCGCCTTCCTGCCCTGCCCCAATGCTCCTCGCACCCTGCACACGGCCGCCAGCGCCACTGTCGGCAACAACCCAACCTGCAGCCAGACCCAGAGCCATACAAGCCACTCAAGCTTTTCCCGCCACGCCAACTATGCGAGGACTAACAGTCATGGCCACCAGCTCTTCCCTGCCCTCGGAAACAAGGGAACCTGCAGCCAGATCCAGAGCCACGCAAGCCATGCAAGCCCCATGAGCCACCCTCCCCCTTGTGCTCCTTGGCACCGCTGCCCAAGCAAAACAAGGCACCTCTGGCCCAGAGCCCAGGACCCAGCAAAAGAAGCCTACAGCACCCGGTATTCCCAGGCGGTCTCCCATCCAAGTACTAACCGGGCCCGACCCTGCTTAGCTTCCGAGATCAGACGAGATCGGGCGTTCTCAGGGTGGTATGGCCGTAGGCACCCCTCAGCCCCACAGCAGCGCTCTCCAGCACACACCAGCGCCTTCCTGCCCTGCCCCAATGCCGCCCGCACCCGGCACACGGCCGCCAGCGCCACTGTCGGCAACAACCCAACCTGCAGCCAGACCCAGAGCCATACAAGCCACTCAAGCTTTTCCCGCCACGCCAACTATGCGAGGACTAACAGTCATGGCCACCAGCTCTTCCCTGCCCTCGGAAACAAGGGAACCTGCAGCCAGATCCAGAGCCACGCAAGCCATGCAAGCCCCATGAGCCACCCTCCCCCTTGTGCTCCTTGGCACCGCTGCCCAAGCAAAAACAGGCACCTCTGGCCCAGAGCCCAGGACCCAGCAAAAGAAGCCTACAGCACCCGGTATTCCCAGGCGGTCTCCCATCCAAGTACTAACCGGGCCCGACCCTGCTTAGCTTCCGAGATCAGACGAGATCGGGCGTTCTCAGGGTGGTATGGCCGTAGGCACCCCTCAGCCCCACAGCAGCGCTCTCCAGCACACACCAGCGCCTTCCTGCCCTGCCCCAATGCCCCCCACACCCGGCACACGGCCGCCAGCGCCACTGTCGGCAACAACCCAACCAGCAGCCAGACCGAACACCACACAAGCCACTCAAGCTTTTCCAGCCACGCCAACTATGCGAGGACTAACAGTCATGGCCACCAGCTCTGCCCTGCCCTCGGCAACAACAGAACCTGCAGCCGGACCCAGAGCCACGCAAGCCATGCAAGCCCCATGAGCCACCCTCGCCCTTGAGCTCCTTGGCACCGCTGCCCAAGCAAAACAAGGCACCTCTGGCCCAGAGCCCAGGACCCAGCAAAAGAAGCCTACAGCACCCGGTATTCCCAGGCGGTCTCCCATCCAAGTACTAACTGGGCCCGACCCTGCTTAGCTTCCGAGATCAGACGAGATCGGGCGTTCTCAGGGTGGTATGGCCGTAGACACCCCTCAGCCCCACAGCAGCGCTCTCCAGCACACACCAGCGCCTTCCTGCCCTGCCCCAATGCCCCCTGCACCCGGCACACGGCCGCCAGCGCCACTGTCGGCAACAACCCAACCTGCAGCCAGACCCAGAGCCATACAAGCCACTCAAGCTTTTCCAGCCACGCCAACTATGTGAGGACTAACAGTCATGGCCACCAGCTCTGCCCTGCCCTCGGCAACAACAGAACCTGCAGCCGGACCCAGAGCCACGCAAGCCATGCAAGCCCCATGAGCCACCCTCCCCCTTGTGCTCCTTGACACCGCTGCCCAAGCAAAACAAGGCACCTCTGGCCCAGAGCCCAGGACCCAGCAAAAGAAGCCTACAGCACCCGGTATTCCCAGGCGGTCTCCCATCCAAGTACTAACCGGGCCCGACCCTGCTTAGCTTCCGAGATCAGACGAGATCGGGCGTTCTCAGGGTGGTATGGCCGTAGGCACCCCTCAGCCCCACAGCAGCGCTCTCCAGCACACACCAGCGCCTTCCTGCCCTGCCCCAATGCCGCCCGCACCCGGCACACGGCCGCCAGCGCCACTGTCGGCAACAACCCAACCTGCAGCCAGACCGAACACCACACAAGCCACTCAAGCTTTTCCAGCCACGCCAACTATGCGAGGACTAACAGTCATGGCCACCAGCTCTGCCCTGCCCTCGGCAAGAACAGAACCTGCAGCCGGACCCAGAGCCACGCAAGCCATGCAAGCCCCATGAGCCACCCTCGCCCTTGAGCTCCTTGGCACCGCTGCCCAAGCAAAACAAGGCACCTCTGGCCCAGAGCCCAGGACCCAGCAAAAGAAGCCTACAGCACCCGGTATTCCCAGGCGGTCTCCCATCCAAGTACTAACCGGGCCCGACCCTGCTTAGCTTCCGAGATCAGACGAGATCGGGCGTTCTCAGGGTGGTATGGCCGTAGGCACCCCTCAGCCCCACAGCAGCGCTCTCCAGCACACACCAGCGCCTTCCTGCCCTGCCCCAATGCTCCTCGCACCCGGCACACGGCCGCCAGCGCCACTGTCGGCAACAACCCAACCTGCAGCCAGACCCAGAGCCATACAAGCCACTCAAGCTTTTCCCGCCACGCCAACTATGCGAGGACTAACAGTCATGGCCACCAGCTCTTCCCTGCCCTCGGAAACAAGGGAACCTGCAGCCAGATCCAGAGCCACGCAAGCCATGCAAGCCCCATGAGCCACCCTCGCCCTTGTGCTCCTTGGCACCGCTGCCCAAGCAAAACGAGGCACCTCTGGCCCAGAGCCCAGGACCCAGCAAAAGAAGCCTACAGCACCCGGTATTCCCAGGCGGTCTCCCATCCAAGTACTAACCGGGCCCGACCCTGCTTAGCTTCCGAGATCAGACGAGATCGGGCGTTCTCAGGGTGGTATGGCCGTAGGCACCCCTCAGCCCCACAGCAGCGCTCTCCAGCACACACCAGCGCCTTCCTGCCCTGCCCCAATGCCGCCCGCACCCGGCACACGGCCGCCAGCGCCACTGTCGGCAACAACCCAACCTGCAGCCAGACCCAGAGCCATACAAGCCACTCAAGCTTTTCCCGCCACGCCAACTATGCGAGGACTAACAGTCATGGCCACCAGCTCTTCCCTGCCCTCGGAAACAAGGGAACCTGCAGCCAGATCCAGAGCCACGCAAGCCATGCAAGCCCCATGAGCCACCCTCCCCCTTGTGCTCCTTGGCACCGCTGCCCAAGCAAAACAAGGCACCTCTGGCCCAGAGCCCAGGACCCAGCAAAAGAAGCCTACAGCACCCGGTATTCCCAGGCGGTCTCCCATCCAAGTACTAACCGGGCCCGACCCTGCTTAGCTTCCGAGATCAGACGAGATCGGGCGTTCTCAGGGTGGTATGGCCGTAGGCACCCCTCAGCCCCACAGCAGCGCTCTCCAGCACACACCAGCGCCTTCCTGCCCTGCCCCAATGCCCCCCGCACCCGGCACACGGCCGCCAGCGCCACTGTCGGCAACAACCCAACCTGCAGCCAGACCCAGAGCCATACAAGCCACTCAAGCTTTTCCCGCCACGCCAACTATGTGAGGACTAACAGTCATGGCCACCAGCTCTTCCCTGCCCTCGGAAACAAGGGAACCTGCAGCCAGATCCAGAGCCACGCAAGCCATGCAAGCCCCATGAGCGACCCTCCCCCTTGTGCTCCTTGGCACCGCTGCCCAAGCAAAACAAGGCACCTCTGGCCCAGAGCCCAGGACCCAGCAAAAGAAGCCTACAGCACCCGGTATTCCCAGGCGGTCTCCCATCCAAGTACTAACCGGGCCCGACCCTGCTTAGCTTCCGAGATCAGACGAGATCGGGCGTTCTCAGGGTGGTATGGCCGTAGGCACCCCTCAGCCCCACAGCAGCGCTCTCCAGCACACACCAGCGCCTTCCTGCCCTGCCCCAATGCCCCCCGCACCCGGCACACGGCCGCCAGCGCCACTGTCGGCAACAACCCAACCTGCAGCCAGACCGAACACCACACAAGCCACTCAAGCTTTTCCAGCCACGCCAACTATGCGAGGACTAACAGTCATGGCCACCAGCTCTGCCCTGCCCTCGGCAACAACAGAACCTGCAGCCGGACCCAGAGCCATGCAAGCCATGCAAGCCCCATGAGCCACCCTCGCCCTTGTGCTCCTTGGCACCGCTGCCCAAGCAAAACAAGGCACCTCTGGCCCAGAGCCCAGGACCCAGCAAAAGAAGCCTACAGCACCCGGTATTCCCAGGCGGTCTCCCATCCAAGTACTAACCGGGCCCGACCCTGCTTAGCTTCCGAGATCAGACGAGATCGGGCGTTCTCAGGGTGGTATGGCCGTAGGCACCCCTCAGCCCCACAGCAGCGCTCTCCAGCACACACCAGCGCCTTCCTGCCCTGCCCCAATGCCCCCCGCACCCGGCACACGGCCGCCAGCGCCACTGTCGGCAACAACCCAACCTGCAGCCAGACCGAACACCACACAAGCCACTCAAGCTTTTCCAGCCACGCCAACTATGCGAGGACTAACAGTCATGGCCACCAGCTCTGCCCTGCCCTCGGCAACAACAGAACCTGCAGCCGGACCCAGAGCCATGCAAGCCATGCAAGCCCCATGAGCCACCCTCGCCCTTGAGCTCCTTGGCACCGCTGCCCAAGCAAAACAAGGCACCTCTGGCCCAGAGCCCAGGACCCAGCAAAAGAAGCCTACAGCACCCGGTATTCCCAGGCGGTCTCCCATCCAAGTACTAACCGGGCCCGACCCTGCTTAGCTTCCGAGATCAGACGAGATCGGGCGTTCTCAGGGTGGTATGGCCGTAGGCACCCCTCAGCCCCACAGCAGCGCTCTCCAGCACACACCAGCGCCTTCCTGCCCTGCCCCAATGCTCCTCGCACCCTGCACACGGCCGGCAGCGCCACTGTCGGCAACAACCCAACCTGCAGCCAGACCCAGAGCCATACAAGCCACTCAAGCTTTTCCCGCCACGCCAACTATGCGAGGACTAACAGTCATGGCCACCAGCTCTTCCCTGCCCTCGGAAACAAGGGAACCTGCAGCCAGATCCAGAGCCACGCAAGCCATGCAAGCCCCATGAGCCACCCTCGCCCTTGTGCTCCTTGGCACCGCTGCCCAAGCAAAACAAGGCACCTCTGGCCCAGAGCCCAGGACCCAGCAAAAGAAGCCTACAGCACCCGGTATTCCCAGGCGGTCTCCCATCCAAGTACTAACCGGGCCCGACCCTGCTTAGCTTCCGAGATCAGACGAGATCGGGCGTTCTCAGGGTGGTATGGCCGTAGGCACCCCTCAGCCCCACAGCAGCGCTCTCCAGCACACACCAGCGCCTTCCTGCCCTGCCCCAATGCCCCCCGCACCCGGCACACGGCCGCCAGCGCCACTGTCGGCAACAACCCAACCAGCAGCCAGACCGAACACCACACAAGCCACTCAAACTTTTCCAGCCACGCCAACTATGCGAGGACTAACAGTCATGGCCACCAGCTCTTCCCTGCCCTCGGCAACAACAGAACCTGCAGCCGGACCCAGAGCCACGCAAGCCATGCAAGCCCCATGAGCCACCCTCGCCCTTGAGCTCCTTGGCACCGCTGCCCAAGCAAAACAAGGCACCTCTGGCCCAGAGCCCAGGACCCAGCAAAAGAAGCCTACAGCACCCGGTATTCCCAGGCGGTCTCCCATCCAAGTACTAACCGGGCCCGACCCTGCTTAGCTTCCGAGATCAGACGAGATCGGGCGTTCTCAGGGTGGTATGGCCGTAGGCACCCCTCAGCCCCACAGCAGCGCTCTCCAGCACACACCAGCGCCTTCCTGCCCTGCCCCAATGCCCCCCGCACCCGGCACACGGCCGCCAGCGCCACTGTCGGCAACAACCCAACCTGCAGCCAGACCGAACACCACACAAGCCACTCAAGCTTTTCCAGCCACGCCAACTATGCGAGGACTAACAGTCATGGCCACCAGCTCTTCCCTGCCCTCGGCAACAACAGAACCTGCAGCCGGACCCAGAGCCACGCAAGCCATGCAAGCCCCATGAGCCACCCTCGCCCTTGAGCTCCTTGGCACCGCTGCCCAAGCAAAACAAGGCACCTCTGGCCCAGAGCCCAGGACCCAGCAAAAGAAGCCTACAGCACCCGGTATTCCCAGGCGGTCTCCCATCCAAGTACTAACCGGGCCCGACCCTGCTTAGCTTCCGAGATCAGACGAGATCGGGCGTTCTCAGGGTGGTATGGCCGTAGGCACCCCTCAGCCCCACAGCAGCGCTCTCCAGCACACACCAGCGCCTTCCTGCCCTGCCCCAATGCTCCTCGCACCCTGCACACGGCCGGCAGCGCCACTGTCGGCAACAACCCAACCTGCAGCCAGACCCAGAGCCATACAAGCCACTCAAGCTTTTCCCGCCACGCCAACTATGCGAGGACTAACAGTCATGGCCACCAGCTCTTCCCTGCCCTCGGAAACAAGGGAACCTGCAGCCAGATCCAGAGCCACGCAAGCCATGCAAGCCCCATGAGCCACCCTCGCCCTTGTGCTCCTTGGCACCGCTGCCCAAGCAAAACAAGGCACCTCTGGCCCAGAGCCCAGGACCCAGCAAAAGAAGCCTACAGCACCCGGTATTCCCAGGCGGTCTCCCATCCAAGTACTAACCGGGCCCGACCCTGCTTAGCTTCCGAGATCAGACGAGATCGGGCGTTCTCAGGGTGGTATGGCCGTAGGCACCCCTCAGCCCCACAGCAGCGCTCTCCAGCACACACCAGCGCCTTCCTGCCCTGCCCCAATGCCCCCCGCACCCGGCACACGGCCGCCAGCGCCACTGTCGGCAACAACCCAACCTGCAGCCAGACCGAACACCACACAAGCCACTCAAGCTTTTCCAGCCACGCCAACTATGCGAGGACTAACAGTCATGGCCACCAGCTCTTCCCTGCCCTCGGCAACAACAGAACCTGCAGCCGGACCCAGAGCCACGCAAGCCATGCAAGCCCCATGAGCCACCCTCCCCCTTGTGCTCCTTGGCACCGCTGCCCAAGCAAAACAAGGCACCTCTGGCCCAGAGCCCAGGACCCAGCAAAAGAAGCCTACAGCACCCGGTATTCCCAGGCGGTCTCCCATCCAAGTACTAACCGGGCCCGACCCTGCTTAGCTTCCGAGATCAGACGAGATCGGGCGTTCTCAGGGTGGTATGGCCGTAGGCACCCCTCAGCCCCACAGCAGCGCTCTCCAGCACACACCAGCGCCTTCCTGCCCTGCCCCAATGCCCCCCGCACCCGGCACACGGCCGCCAGCGCCACTGTCGGCAACAACCCAACCTGCAGCCAGACCGAACACCACACAAGCCACTCAAGCTTTTCCAGCCACGCCAACTATGCGAGGACTAACAGTCATGGCCACCAGCTCTGCCCTGCCCTCGGCAAGAACAGAACCTGCAGCCGGACCCAGAGCCATGCAAGCCATGCAAGCCCCATGAGCCACCCTCGCCCTTGAGCTCCTTGGCACCGCTGCCCAAGCAAAACAAGGCACCTCTGGCCCAGAGCCCAGGACCCAGCAAAAGAAGCCTACAGCACCCGGTATTCCCAGGCGGTCTCCCATCCAAGTACTAACCGGGCCCGACCCTGCTTAGCTTCCGAGATCAGACGAGATCGGGCGTTCTCAGGGTGGTATGGCCGTAGGCACCCCTCAGCCCCACAGCAGCGCTCTCCAGCACACACCAGCGCCTTCCTGCCCTGCCCCAATGCCCCCCGCACCCGGCACACGGCCGCCAGCGCCACTGTCGGCAACAACCCAACCAGCAGCCAGACCCAGAGCCATACAAGCCACTCAAGCTTTTCCAGCCACGCCAACTATGCGAGGACTAACAGTCATGGCCACCAGCTCTTCCCTGCCCTCGGAAACAACGGAACCTGCAGCCGGACCCAGAGCCACACAAGCCACATAAGCCACGCCAGCCACGCAAGCTTCATGAGCATCAACAGTCATGGCCACCAGCTCTGCCCTTCGCAACAATGGAACCTGCAGCCAGATCCAGAGCCACACAAGCCACTCAAGCTTTTCCAGCCACGCCAACTATGCGAGGACTAACAGTCATGGCCACCAGCTCTGCTTTGCCCTCGGAAACAACGGAACCTGCAGCCGGACCCAGAGCCACACAAGCCACATAAGCCACGCCGGCCACGCAAGCTTCATGAGCATCAACAGTCATGGCCACCAGCTCTGCCCTTCGCAACAATGGAACCTGCAGCCAGATCCAGAGCCACACAAGCCACACAAGGCACATCACCAGTCATGGCCACCATCTCCGCCCTCGGCAACAACGGAACCTGCAGCCAGGAACAAGGCACCTTGTTCCAAAGACCCAGAACCAGACAAGCCACCGCAGCCATGCAATCCCTCTGAGCCACGCGAGCCACGGCCACTGTTGGCCTCGCCCTTGTGCCCCTTGGAATGGCTGCCCAAGCAAAACAAGGCACCTCTGGCCCAGAGCCCAGGACCCAGCAAAAGAAGCCTACAGCACCCGGTATTCCCAGGCGGTCTCCCATTCAAGTACTAACCGGGCCCGACCCTGCTTAGCTTCCGAGATCAGATGAGATCGGGCGTTCTCAGGGTGGTATGGCCGTAGGCACCCCTCAGCCCCACAGCAGCGCTCTCCAGCACACACCAGCGCCTTCCTGCCCTGCCCCAATGCTCCTCGCACCCGGCACACGGCCGCCAGCGCCACTGTCGGCAACAACCCAACCTGCAGCCAGACCCAGAGCCATACAAGCCACTCAAGCTTTTCCCGCCACGCCAACTATGCGAGGACTAACAGTCATGGCCACCAGCTCTTCCCTGCCCTCGGAAACAAGGGAACCTGCGGCCAGATCCAGAGCCACGCAAGCCATGCAAGCCCCATGAGCCACCCTCCCCCTTGTGCTCCTTGCCACCGCTGCCCAAGCAAAACAAGGCACCTCTGGCCCAGAGCCCAGGACCCAGCAAAAGAAGCCTACAGCACCCGGTATTCCCAGGCGGTCTCCCATCCAAGTACTAACCGGGCCCGACCCTGCTTAGCTTCCGAGATCAGACGAGATCGGGCGTTCTCAGGGTGGTATGGCCGTAGGCACCCCTCAGCCCCACAGCAGCGCTCTCCAGCACACACCAGCGCCTTCCTGCCCTGCCCCAATGCTCCTCACACCCGGCACACGGCCGCCAGCGCCACTGTCGGCAACAACCCAACCTGCAGCCAGACCCAGAGCCATACAAGCCACTCAAGCTTTTCCCGCCACGCCAACTATGCGAGGACTAACAGTCATGGCCACCAGCTCTTCCCTGCCCTCGGAAACAAGGGAACCTGCAGCCAGATCCAGAGCCACGCAAGCCATGCAAGCCCCATGAGCCACCCTCCCCCTTGTGCTCCTTGGCACCGCTGCCCAAGCAAAACAAGGCACCTCTGGCCCAGAGCCCAGGACCCAGCAAAAGAAGCCTACAGCACCCAGTATTCCCAGGCGGTCTCCCATCCAAGTACTAACCGGGCCCGACCCTGCTTAGCTTCCGAGATCAGACGAGATCGGGCGTTCTCAGGGTGGTATGGCCGTAGGCACCCCTCAGCCCCACAGCAGCGCTCTCCAGCACACACCAGCGCCTTCCTGCCCTGCCCCAATGCTCCTCGCACCCGGCACACGGCCGCCAGCGCCACTGTCGGCAACAACCCAACCTGCAGCCAGACCAAGCACCACACAAGCCACTCAAGCTTTTCCCGCCACGCCAACTATGTGAGGACTAACAGTCATGGCCACCAGCTCTTCCCTGCCCTCGGAAACAAGGGAACCTGCAGCCAGATCCAGAGCCACGCAAGCCATGCAAGCCCCATGAGCCACCCTCCCCCTTGTGCTCCTTGGCACCGCTGCCCAAGCAAAACAAGGCACCTCTGGCCCAGAGCCCAGGACCCAGCAAAAGAAGCCTACAGCACCCGGTATTCCCAGGCGGTCTCCCATCCAAGTACTAACCGGGCCCGACCCTGCTTAGCTTCCGAGATCAGACGAGATCGGGCGTTCTCAGGGTGGTATGGCCGTAGGCACCCCTCAGCCCCACAGCAGCGCTCTCCAGCACACACCAGCGCCTTCCTGCCCTGCCCCAATGCCCCCCGCACCCGGCACACGGCCGCCAGCGCCACTGTCGGCAACAACCCAACCTGCAGCCAGACCCAGAGCCATACAAGCCACTCAAGCTTTTCCCGCCACGCCAACTATGCGAGGACTAACAGTCATGGGCACCAGCTCTGCCCTGCCCTCGGCAACAACAGAACCTGCAGCCGGACCCAGAGCCACGCAAGCCATGCAAGCCCCATGAGCCACCCTCCCCCTTGTGCTCCTTGGCACCGCTGCCCAAGCAAAACAAGGCACCTCTGGCCCAGAGCCCAGGACCCAGCAAAAGAAGCCTACAGCACCCGGTATTCCCAGGCGGTCTCCCATCCAAGTACTAACCGGGCCCGACCCTGCTTAGCTTCCGAGATCAGACGAGATCGGGCGTTCTCAGGGTGGTATGGCCGTAGGCACCCCTCAGCCCCACAGCAGCGCTCTCCAGCACACACCAGCGCCTTCCTGCCCTGCCCCAATGCCCCCCGCACCCGGCACACGGCCGCCAGCGCCACTGTCGGCAACAACCCAACCAGCAGCCAGACCGAACACCACACAAGCCACTCAAGCTTTTCCAGCCACGCCAACTATGTGAGGACTAACAGTCATGGCCACCAGCTCTGCCCTGCCCTCGGCAACAACAGAACCTGCAGCCGGACCCAGAGCCACGCAAGCCATGCAAGCCCCATGAGCCACCCTCCCCCTTGTGCTCCTTGGCACCGCTGCCCAAGCAAAACAAGGCACCTCTGGCCCAGAGCCCAGGACCCAGCAAAAGAAGCCTACAGCACCCGGTATTCCCAGGCGGTCTCCCATCCAAGTACTAACCGGGCCCGACCCTGCTTAGCTTCCGAGATCAGACGAGATCGGGCGTTCTCAGGGTGGTATGGCCGTAGGCACCCCTCAGCCCCACAGCAGCGCTCTCCAGCACACACCAGCGCCTTCCTGCCCTGCCCCAATGCCCCCCGCACCCGGCACACGGCCGCCAGCGCCACTGTCGGCAACAACCCAACCAGCAGCCAGACCGAACACCACACAAGCCACTCAAGCTTTTCCAGCCACGCCAACTATGTGAGGACTAACAGTCATGGCCACCAGCTCTGCCCTGCCCTCGGCAACAACAGAACCTGCAGCCGGACCCAGAGCCACGCAAGCCATGCAAGCCCCATGAGCCACCCTCCCCCTTGTGCTCCTTGGCACCGCTGCCCAAGCAAAACAAGGCACCTCTGGCCCAGAGCCCAGGACCCAGCAAAAGAAGCCTACAGCACCCGGTATTCCCAGGCGGTCTCCCATCCAAGTACTAACCGGGCCCGACCCTGCTTAGCTTCCGAGATCAGACAAGATCGGGCGTTCTCAGGGTGGTATGGCCGTAGGCACCCCTCAGCCCCACAGCAGCGCTCTCCAGCACACACCAGCGCCTTCCTGCCCTGCCCCAATGCCCCCCGCACCCGGCACACGGCCGCCAGCGCCACTGTCGGCAACAACCCAACCAGCAGCCAGACCCAGAGCCATACAAGCCACTCAAGCTTTTCCAGCCACGCCAACTATGCGAGGACTAACAGTCATGGCCACCAGCTCTTCCCTGCCCTCGGAAACAACGGAACCTGCAGCCGGACCCAGAGCCACACAAGCCACATAAGCCACGCCGGCCACGCAAGCTTCATGAGCATCAACAGTCATGGCCACCAGCTCTGCCCTTCGCAACAATGGAACCTGCAGCCAGATCCAGAGCCACACAAGCCACTCAAGCTTTTCCAGCCACGCCAACTATGCGAGGACTAACAGTCATGGCCACCAGCTCTGCTTTGCCCTCGGAAACAACGGAACCTGCAGCCGGACCCAGAGCCACACAAGCCACATAAGCCACGCCGGCCACGCAAGCTTCATGAGCATCAACAGTCATGGCCACCAGCTCTGCCCTTCGCAACAATGGAACCTGCAGCCAGATCCAGAGCCACACAAGCCACACAAGGCACATCACCAGTCATGGCCACCATCTCCGCCCTCGGCAACAACGGAACCTGCAGCCAGGAACAAGGCACCTTGTTCCAAAGACCCAGAACCAGACAAGCCACCGCAGCCATGCAATCCCTCTGAGCCACGCGAGCCACGGCCACTGTTGGCCTCGCCCTTGTGCCCCTTGGAATGGCTGCCCAAGCAAAACAAGGCACCTCTGGCCCAGAGCCCAGGACCCAGCAAAAGAAGCCTACAGCACCCGGTATTCCCAGGCGGTCTCCCATTCAAGTACTAACCGGGCCCGACCCTGCTTAGCTTCCGAGATCAGATGAGATCGGGCGTTCTCAGGGTGGTATGGCCGTAGGCACCCCTCAGCCCCACAGCAGCGCTCTCCAGCACACACCAGCGCCTTCCTGCCCTGCCCCAATGCTCCTCGCACCCGGCACACGGCCGCCAGCGCCACTGTCGGCAACAACCCAACCTGCAGCCAGACCCAGAGCCATACAAGCCACTCAAGCTTTTCCCGCCACGCCAACTATGCGAGGACTAACAGTCATGGCCACCAGCTCTTCCCTGCCCTCGGAAACAAGGGAACCTGCAGCCAGATCCAGAGCCACGCAAGCCATGCAAGCCCCATGAGCCACCCTCCCCCTTGTGCTCCTTGGCACCGCTGCCCAAGCAAAACAAGGCACCTCTGGCCCAGAGCCCAGGACCCAGCAAAAGAAGCCTACAGCACCCGGTATTCCCAGGCGGTCTCCCATCCAAGTACTAACCGGGCCCGACCCTGCTTAGCTTCCGAGATCAGACGAGATCGGGCGTTCTCAGGGTGGTATGGCCGTAGGCACCCCTCAGCCCCACAGCAGCGCTCTCCAGCACACACCAGCGCCTTCCTGCCCTGCCCCAATGCCCCCCGCACCCGGCACACGGCCGCCAGCGCCACTGTCGGCAACAACCCAACCTGCAGCCAGACCCAGAGCCATACAAGCCACTCAAGCTTTTCCCGCCACGCCAACTATGCGAGGACTAACAGTCATGGCCACCAGCTCTGCCCTGCCCTCGGCAACAACAGAACCTGCAGCCGGACCCAGAGCCACGCAAGCCATGCAAGCCCCATGAGCCACCCTCCCCCTTGTGCTCCTTGGCACCGCTGCCCAAGCAAAACAAGGCACCTCTGGCCCAGAGCCCAGGACCCAGCAAAAGAAGCCTACAGCACCCGGTATTCCCAGGCGGTCTCCCATCCAAGTACTAACCGGGCCCGACCCTGCTTAGCTTCCGAGATCAGACGAGATCGGGCGTTCTCAGGGTGGTATGGCCGTAGGCACCCCTCAGCCCCACAGCAGCGCTCTCCAGCACACACCAGCGCCTTCCTGCCCTGCCCCAATGCCCCCCGCACCCGGCACACGGCCGCCAGCGCCACTGTCGGCAACAACCCAACCAGCAGCCAGACCGAACACCACACAAGCCACTCAAGCTTTTCCAGCCACGCCAACTATGTGAGGACTAACAGTCATGGCCACCAGCTCTGCCCTGCCCTCGGCAACAACAGAACCTGCAGCCGGACCCAGAGCCACGCAAGCCATGCAAGCCCCATGAGCCACCCTCCCCCTTGTGCTCCTTGGCACCGCTGCCCAAGCAAAACAAGGCACCTCTGGCCCAGAGCCCAGGACCCAGCAAAAGAAGCCTACAGCACCCGGTATTCCCAGGCGGTCTCCCATCCAAGTACTAACCGGGCCCGACCCTGCTTAGCTTCCGAGATCAGACGAGATCGGGCGTTCTCAGGGTGGTATGGCCGTAGGCACCCCTCAGCCCCACAGCAGCGCTCTCCAGCACACACCAGCGCCTTCCTGCCCTGCCCCAATGCCCCCCGCACCCGGCACACGGCCGCCAGCGCCACTGTCGGCAACAACCCAACCAGCAGCCAGACCGAACACCACACAAGCCACTCAAGCTTTTCCAGCCACGCCAACTATGTGAGGACTAACAGTCATGGCCACCAGCTCTGCCCTGCCCTCGGCAACAACAGAACCTGCAGCCGGACCCAGAGCCACGCAAGCCATGCAAGCCCCATGAGCCACCCTCCCCCTTGTGCTCCTTGGCACCGCTGCCCAAGCAAAACAAGGCACCTCTGGCCCAGAGCCCAGGACCCAGCAAAAGAAGCCTACAGCACCCGGTATTCCCAGGCGGTCTCCCATCCAAGTACTAACCGGGCCCGACCCTGCTTAGCTTCCGAGATCAGACAAGATCGGGCGTTCTCAGGGTGGTATGGCCGTAGGCACCCCTCAGCCCCACAGCAGCGCTCTCCAGCACACACCAGCGCCTTCCTGCCCTGCCCCAATGCCCCCCGCACCCGGCACACGGCCGCCAGCGCCACTGTCGGCAACAACCCAACCTGCAGCCAGACCCAGAGCCATACAAGCCACTCAAGCTTTTCCAGCCACGCCAACTATGCGAGGACTAACAGTCATGGCCACCAGCTCTTCCCTGCCCTCGGAAACAACGGAACCTGCAGCCGGACCCAGAGCCACACAAGCCACATAAGCCACGCCGGCCACGCAAGCTTCATGAGCATCAACAGTCATGGCCACCAGCTCTGTCCTTCGCAACAATGGAACCTGCAGCCAGATCCAGAGCCACACAAGCCACACAAGGCACATCACCAGTCATGGCCACCATCTCCGCCCTCGGCAACAACGGAACCTGCAGTCAGGAACAAGGCACCTTGTTCCAAAGACCCAGAACCAGACAAGCCACCGCAGCCATGCAATCCCTCTGAGCCACGCGAGCCACGGCCACTGATGGCCTCGCAATTGTGCCCCTTGGAATGGCTGCCCAAGCAAAACAAGGCACCTCTGGCCCAGAGCCCAGGACCCAGCAAAAGAAGCCTACAGCACCCGGTATTCCCAGGCGGTCTCCCATCCAAGTACTAACCGGGCCCGACCCTGCTTAGCTTCCGAGATCAGACGAGATCGGGCGTTCTCAGGGTGGTATGGCCGTAGGCACCCCTCAGCCCCACAGCAGCGCTCTCCAGCACACACCAGCGCCTTCCTGCCCTGCCCCAATGCCCCCCGCACCCGGCACACGGCCGCCAGCGCCACTGTCGGCAACAACCCAACCTGCAGCCAGACCGAACACCACACAAGCCACTCAAGCTTTTCCAGCCACGCCAACTATGCGAGGACTAACAGTCATGGCCACCAGCTCTTCCCTGCCCTCGGCAACAACAGAACCTGCAGCCGGACCCAGAGCCACGCAAGCCATGCAAGCCCCATGAGCCACCCTCCCCCTTGTGCTCCTTGGCACCGCTGCCCAAGCAAAACAAGGCACCTCTGGCCCAGAGCCCAGGACCCAGCAAAAGAAGCCTACAGCACCCGGTATTCCCAGGCGGTCTCCCATCCAAGTACTAACCGGGCCCGACCCTGCTTAGCTTCCGAGATCAGACGAGATCGGGCGTTCTCAGGGTGGTATGGCCGTAGGCACCCCTCAGCCCCACAGCAGCGCTCTCCAGCACACACCAGCGCCTTCCTGCCCTGCCCCAATGCCCCCCGCACCCGGCACACGGCCGCCAGCGCCACTGTCGGCAACAACCCAACCTGCAGCCAGACCGAACACCACACAAGCCACTCAAGCTTTTCCAGCCACGCCAACTATGCGAGGACTAACAGTCATGGCCACCAGCTCTGCCCTGCCCTCGGCAACAACAGAACCTGCAGCCGGACCCAGAGCCATGCAAGCCATGCAAGCCCCATGAGCCACCCTCGCCCTTGAGCTCCTTGGCACCGCTGCCCAAGCAAAACAAGGCACCTCTGGCCCAGAGCCCAGGACCCAGCAAAAGAAGCCTACAGCACCCGGTATTCCCAGGCGGTCTCCCATCCAAGTACTAACCGGGCCCGACCCTGCTTAGCTTCCGAGATCAGACGAGATCGGGCGTTCTCAGGGTGGTATGGCCGTAGGCACCCCTCAGCCCCACAGCAGCGCTCTCCAGCACACACCAGCGCCTTCCTGCCCTGCCCCAATGCCCCCCGCACCCGGCACACGGCCGCCAGCGCCACTGTCGGCAACAACCCAACCTGCAGCCAGACCCAGAGCCATACAAGCCACTCAAGCTTTTCCAGCCACGCCAACTATGCGAGGACTAACAGTCATGGCCACCAGCTCTTCCCTGCCCTCGGAAACAACGGAACCTGCAGCCGGACCCAGAGCCACACAAGCCACATAAGCCACGCCGGCCACGCAAGCTTCATGAGCATCAACAGTCATGGCCACCAGCTCTGCCCTTCGCAACAATGGAACCTGCAGCCAGATCCAGAGCCACACAAGCCACACAAGGCACATCACCAGTCATGGCCACCATCTCCGCCCTCGGCAACAACGGAACCTGCAGCCAGGAACAAGGCACCTTGTTCCAAAGACCCAGAACCAGACAAGCCACCGCAGCCATGCAATCCCTCTGAGCCACGCGAGCCACGGCCACTGTTGGCCTCGCCCTTGTGCCCCTTGGAATGGCTGCCCAAGCAAAACAAGGCACCTCTGGCCCAGAGCCCAGGACCCAGCAAAAGAAGCCTACAGCACCCGGTATTCCCAGGCGGTCTCCCATTCAAGTACTAACCGGGCCCGACCCTGCTTAGCTTCCGAGATCAGATGAGATCGGGCGTTCTCAGGGTGGTATGGCCGTAGGCACCCCTCAGCCCCACAGCAGCGCTCTCCAGCACACACCAGCGCCTTCCTGCCCTGCCCCAATGCTCCTCGCACCCGGCACACGGCCGCCAGCGCCACTGTCGGCAACAACCCAACCTGCAGCCAGACCCAGAGCCATACAAGCCACTCAAGCTTTTCCCGCCACGCCAACTATGCGAGGACTAACAGTCATGGCCACCAGCTCTTCCCTGCCCTCGGAAACAAGGGAACCTGCAGCCAGATCCAGAGCCACGCAAGCCATGCAAGCCCCATGAGCCACCCTCCCCCTTGTGCTCCTTGCCACCGCTGCCCAAGCAAAACAAGGCACCTCTGGCCCAGAGCCCAGGACCCAGCAAAAGAAGCCTACAGCACCCGGTATTCCCAGGCGGTCTCCCATCCAAGTACTAACCGGGCCCGACCCTGCTTAGCTTCCGAGATCAGACGAGATCGGGCGTTCTCAGGGTGGTATGGCCGTAGGCACCCCTCAGCCCCACAGCAGCGCTCTCCAGCACACACCAGCGCCTTCCTGCCCTGCCCCAATGCTCCTCACACCCGGCACACGGCCGCCAGCGCCACTGTCGGCAACAACCCAACCTGCAGCCAGACCCAGAGCCATACAAGCCACTCAAGCTTTTCCCGCCACGCCAACTATGCGAGGACTAACAGTCATGGCCACCAGCTCTTCCCTGCCCTCGGAAACAAGGGAACCTGCAGCCAGATCCAGAGCCACGCAAGCCATGCAAGCCCCATGAGCCACCCTCCCCCTTGTGCTCCTTGGCACCGCTGCCCAAGCAAAACAAGGCACCTCTGGCCCAGAGCCCAGGACCCAGCAAAAGAAGCCTACAGCACCCGGTATTCCCAGGCGGTCTCCCATCCAAGTACTAACCGGGCCCGACCCTGCTTAGCTTCCGAGATCAGACGAGATCGGGCGTTCTCAGGGTGGTATGGCCGTAGGCACCCCTCAGCCCCACAGCAGCGCTCTCCAGCACACACCAGCGCCTTCCTGCCCTGCCCCAATGCCCCCCGCACCCGGCACACGGCCGCCAGCGCCACTGTCGGCAACAACCCAACCTGCAGCCAGACCAAGCACCACACAAGCCACTCAAGCTTTTCCAGCCACGCCAACTATGTGAGGACTAACAGTCATGGCCACCAGCTCTTCCCTGCCCTCGGAAACAAGGGAACCTGCAGCCAGATCCAGAGCCACGCAAGCCATGCAAGCCCCATGAGCCACCCTCCCCCTTGTGCTCCTTGGCACCGCTGCCCAAGCAAAACAAGGCACCTCTGGCCCAGAGCCCAGGACCCAGCAAAAGAAGCCTACAGCACCCGGTATTCCCAGGCGGTCTCCCATCCAAGTACTAACCGGGCCCGACCCTGCTTAGCTTCCGAGATCAGACGAGATCGGGCGTTCTCAGGGTGGTATGGCCGTAGGCACCCCTCAGCCCCACAGCAGCGCTCTCCAGCACACACCAGCGCCTTCCTGCCCTGCCCCAATGCCCCCCGCACCCGGCACACGGCCGCCAGCGCCACTGTCGGCAACAACCCAACCTGCAGCCAGACCCAGAGCCATACAAGCCACTCAAGCTTTTCCCGCCACGCCAACTATGCGAGGACTAACAGTCATGGGCACCAGCTCTGCCCTGCCCTCGGCAACAACAGAACCTGCAGCCGGACCCAGAGCCACGCAAGCCATGCAAGCCCCATGAGCCACCCTCCCCCTTGTGCTCCTTGGCACCGCTGCCCAAGCAAAACAAGGCACCTCTGGCCCAGAGCCCAGGACCCAGCAAAAGAAGCCTACAGCACCCGGTATTCCCAGGCGGTCTCCCATCCAAGTACTAACCGGGCCCGACCCTGCTTAGCTTCCGAGATCAGACGAGATCGGGCGTTCTCAGGGTGGTATGGCCGTAGGCACCCCTCAGCCCCACAGCAGCGCTCTCCAGCACACACCAGCGCCTTCCTGCCCTGCCCCAATGCCCCCCGCACCCGGCACACGGCCGCCAGCGCCACTGTCGGCAACAACCCAACCTGCAGCCAGACCGAACACCACACAAGCCACTCAAGCTTTTCCAGCCACGCCAACTATGCGAGGACTAACAGTCATGGCCACCAGCTCTGCCCTGCCCTCGGCAACAACAGAACCTGCAGCCGGACCCAGAGCCACGCAAGCCATGCAAGCCCCATGAGCCACCCTCGCCCTTGAGCTCCTTGGCACCGCTGCCCAAGCAAAACAAGGCACCTCTGGCCCAGAGCCCAGGACCCAGCAAAAGAAGCCTACAGCACCCGGTATTCCCAGGCGGTCTCCCATCCAAGTACTAACCGGGCCCGACCCTGCTTAGCTTCCGAGATCAGACGAGATCGGGCGTTCTCAGGGTGGTATGGCCGTAGGCACCCCTCAGCCCCACAGCAGCGCTCTCCAGCACACACCAGCGCCTTCCTGCCCTGCCCCAATGCCCCCCGCACCCGGCACACGGCCGCCAGCGCCACTGTCGGCAACAACCCAACCTGCAGCCAGACCCAGAGCCATACAAGCCACTCAAGCTTTTCCAGCCACGCCAACTATGTGAGGACTAACAGTCATGGCCACCAGCTCTGCCCTGCCCTCGGCAACAACAGAACCTGCAGCCGGACCCAGAGCCACGCAAGCCATGCAAGCCCCATGAGCCACCCTCCCCCTTGTGCTCCTTGGCACCGCTGCCCAAGCAAAACAAGGCACCTCTGGCCCAGAGCCCAGGACCCAGCAAAAGAAGCCTACAGCACCCGGTATTCCCAGGCGGTCTCCCATCCAAGTACTAACCGGGCCCGACCCTGCTTAGCTTCCGAGATCAGACGAGATCGGGCGTTCTCAGGGTGGTATGGCCGTAGGCACCCCTCAGCCCCACAGCAGCGCTCTCCAGCACACACCAGCGCCTTCCTGCCCTGCCCCAATGCCCCCCGCACCCGGCACACGGCCGCCAGCGCCACTGTCGGCAACAACCCAACCAGCAGCCAGACCCAGAGCCATACAAGCCACTCAAGCTTTTCCAGCCACGCCAACTATGCGAGGACTAACAGTCATGGCCACCAGCTCTTCCCTGCCCTCGGAAACAACGGAACCTGCAGCCGGACCCAGAGCCACACAAGCCACATAAGCCACGCCGGCCACGCAAGCTTCATGAGCATCAACAGTCATGGCCACCAGCTCTGTCCTTCGCAACAATGGAACCTGCAGCCAGATCCAGAGCCACACAAGCCACACAAGGCACATCACCAGTCATGGCCACCATCTCCGCCCTCGGCAACAACGGAACCTGCAGTCAGGAACAAGGCACCTTGTTCCAAAGACCCAGAACCAGACAAGCCACCGCAGCCATGCAATCCCTCTGAGCCACGCGAGCCACGGCCACTGATGGCCTCGCCCTTGTGCCCCTTGGAATGGCTGCCCAAGCAAAACAAGGCACCTCTGGCCCAGAGCCCAGGACCCAGCAAAAGAAGCCTACAGCACCCGGTATTCCCAGGCGGTCTCCCATCCAAGTACTAACCGGGCCCGACCCTGCTTAGCTTCCGAGATCAGACGAGATCGGGCGTTCTCAGGGTGGTATGGCCGTAGGCACCCCTCAGCCCCACAGCAGCGCTCTCCAGCACACACCAGCGCCTTCCTGCCCTGCCCCAATGCTCCTCGCACCCGGCACACGGCCGCCAGCGCCACTGTCGGCAACAACCCAACCTGCAGCCAGACCCAGAGCCATACAAGCCACTCAAGCTTTTCCCGCCACGCCAACTATGCGAGGACTAACAGTCATGGCCACCAGCTCTGCCCTGCCCTCGGAAACAAGGGAACCTGCAGCCAGATCCAGAGCCACATAAGCCATGCAAGCCCCATGAGCCACCCTCCCCCTTGTGCTCCTTGGCACCGCTGCCCAAGCAAAACAAGGCACCTCTGGCCCAGAGCCCAGGACCCAGCAAAAGAAGCCTACAGCACCCGGTATTCCCAGGCGGTCTCCCATCCAAGTACTAACCGGGCCCGACCCTGCTTAGCTTCCGAGATCAGACGAGATCGGGCGTTCTCAGGGTGGTATGGCCGTAGGCACCCCTCAGCCCCACAGCAGCGCTCTCCAGCACACACCAGCGCCTTCCTGCCCTGCCCCAATGCCCCCCGCACCCGGCACACGGCCGCCAGCGCCACTGTCGGCAACAACCCAACCTGCAGCCAGACCAAGCACCACACAAGCCACTCAAGCTTTTCCAGCCACGCCAACTATGTGAGGACTAACAGTCATGGCCACCAGCTCTTCCCTGCCCTCGGAAACAAGGGAACCTGCAGCCGGACCCAGAGCCACGCAAGCCATGCAAGCCCCATGAGCCACCCTCGCCCTTGAGCTCCTTGGCACCGCTGCCCAAGCAAAACAAGGCACCTCTGGCCCAGAGCCCAGGACCCAGCAAAAGAAGCCTACAGCACCCGGTATTCCCAGGCGGTCTCCCATCCAAGTACTAACCGGGCCCGACCCTGCTTAGCTTCCGAGATCAGACGAGATCGGGCGTTCTCAGGGTGGTATGGCCGTAGGCACCCCTCAGCCCCACAGCAGCGCTCTCCAGCACACACCAGCGCCTTCCTGCCCTGCCCCAATGCCCCCCGCACCCGGCACACGGCCGCCAGCGCCACTGTCGGCAACAACCCAACCTGCAGCCAGACCGAACACCACACAAGCCACTCAAGCTTTTCCAGCCACGCCAACTATGCAAGGACTAACAGTCATGGCCACCAGCTCTGCCCTGCCCTCGGCAAGAACAGAACCTGCAGCCGGACCCAGAGCCACGCAAGCCATGCAAGCCCCATGAGCCACCCTCGCCCTTGAGCTCCTTGGCACCGCTGCCCAAGCAAAACAAGGCACCTCTGGCCCAGAGCCCAGGACCCAGCAAAAGAAGCCTACAGCACCCGGTATTCCCAGGCGGTCTCCCATCCAAGTACTAACCGGGCCCGACCCTGCTTAGCTTCCGAGATCAGACGAGATCGGGCGTTCTCAGGGTGGTATGGCCGTAGGCACCCCTCAGCCCCACAGCAGCGCTCTCCAGCACACACCAGCGCCTTCCTGCCCTGCCCCAATGCTCCTCGCACCCGGCACACGGCCGCCAGCGCCACTGTCGGCAACAACCCAACCTGCAGCCAGACCCAGAGCCATACAAGCCACTCAAGCTTTTCCCGCCACGCCAACTATGCGAGGACTAACAGTCATGGCCACCAGCTCTTCCCTGCCCTCGGAAACAAGGGAACCTGCAGCCAGATCCAGAGCCACGCAAGCCATGCAAGCCCCATGAGCCACCCTCCCCCTTGTGCTCCTTGGCACCGCTGCCCAAGCAAAACAAGGCACCTCTGGCCCAGAGCCCAGGACCCAGCAAAAGAAGCCTACAGCACCCGGTATTCCCAGGCGGTCTCCCATCCAAGTACTAACCGGGCCCGACCCTGCTTAGCTTCCGAGATCAGACGAGATCGGGCGTTCTCAGGGTGGTATGGCCGTAGGCACCCCTCAGCCCCACAGCAGCGCTCTCCAGCACACACCAGCGCCTTCCTGCCCTGCCCCAATGCTCCTCGCACCCGGCACACGGCCGCCAGCGCCACTGTCGGCAACAACCCAACCTGCAGCCAGACCCAGAGCCATACAAGCCACTCAAGCTTTTCCCGCCACGCCAACTATGCGAGGACTAACAGTCATGGCCACCAGCTCTTCCCTGCCCTCGGAAACAAGGGAACCTGCAGCCAGATCCAGAGCCACGCAAGCCATGCAAGCCCCATGAGCCACCCTCCCCCTTGTGCTCCTTGGCACCGCTGCCCAAGCAAAACAAGGCACCTCTGGCCCAGAGCCCAGGACCCAGCAAAAGAAGCCTACAGCACCCGGTATTCCCAGGCGGTCTCCCATCCAAGTACTAACCGGGCCCGACCCTGCTTAGCTTCCGAGATCAGACGAGATCGGGCGTTCTCAGGGTGGTATGGCCGTAGGCACCCCTCAGCCCCACAGCAGCGCTCTCCAGCACACACCAGCGCCTTCCTGCCCTGCCCCAATGCCCCCCGCACCCGGCACACGGCCGCCAGCGCCACTGTCGGCAACAACCCAACCTGCAGCCAGACCGAACACCACACAAGCCACTCAAGCTTTTCCAGCTACGCCAACTATGCGAGGACTAACAGTCATGGCCACCAGCTCTGCCCTGCCCTCGGCAACAACAGAACCTGCAGCCGGACCCAGAGCCACGCAAGCCATGCAAGCCCCATGAGCCACCCTCGCCCTTGAGCTCCTTGGCACCGCTGCCCAAGCAAAACAAGGCACCTCTGGCCCAGAGCCCAGGACCCAGCAAAAGAAGCCTACAGCACCCGGTATTCCCAGGCGGTCTCCCATCCAAGTACTAACCGGGCCCGACCCTGCTTAGCTTCCGAGATCAGACGAGATCGGGCGTTCTCAGGGTGGTATGGCCGTAGGCACCCCTCAGCCCCACAGCAGCGCTCTCCAGCACACACCAGCGCCTTCCTGCCCTGCCCCAATGCTCCTCGCACCCGGCACACGGCCGCCAGCGCCACTGTCGGCAACAACCCAACCTGCAGCCAGACCCAGAGCCATACAAGCCACTCAAGCTTTTCCCGCCACGCCAACTATGCGAGGACTAACAGTCATGGCTACCAGCTCTTCCCTGCCCTCGGAAACAAGGGAACCTGCAGCCAGATCCAGAGCCACGCAAGCCATGCAAGCCCCATGAGCCACCCTCGCCCTTGAGCTCCTTGGCACCGCTGCCCAAGCAAAACAAGGCACCTCTGGCCCAGAGCCCAGGACCCAGCAAAAGAAGCCTACAGCACCCGGTATTCCCAGGCGGTCTCCCATCCAAGTACTAACCGGGCCCGACCCTGCTTAGCTTCCGAGATCAGACGAGATCGGGCGTTCTCAGGGTGGTATGGCCGTAGGCACCCCTCAGCCCCACAGCAGCGCTCTCCAGCACACACCAGCGCCTTCCTGCCCTGCCCCAATGCCCCCCGCACCCGGCACACGGCCGCCAGCGCCACTGTCGGCAACAACCCAACCTGCAGCCAGACCCAGAGCCATACAAGCCACTCAAGCTTTTCCCGCCACGCCAACTATGCGAGGACTAACAGTCATGGCCACCAGCTCTTCCCTGCCCTCGGAAACAACGGAACCTGCAGCCGGACCCAGAGCCACACAAGCCACATAAGACACGCCGGCCACGCAAGCTTCATGAGCATCAACAGTCATGGCCACCAGCTCTGCCCTTCGCAACAATGGAACCTGCAGCCAGATCCAGAGCCACACAAGCCACTCAAGCTTTTCCAGCCACGCCAACTATGCGAGGACTAACAGTCATGGCCACCAGCTCTGCCCTGCCCTCGGAAACAACCGAACCTGCAGCCGGACCCAGAGCCACACAAGCCACATAAGCCACGCCGGCCACGCAAGCTTCATGAGCATCAACAGTCATGGCCACCAGCTCTGCCCTTCGCAACAATGGAACCTGCAGCCAGATCCAGAGCCACACAAGCCACACAAGGCACATCACCAGTCATGGCCACCATCTCCGCCCTCGGCAACAACGGAACCTGCAGCCAGGAACAAGGCACCTTGTTCCAAAGACCCAGAACCAGACAAGCCACCGCAGCCATGCAATCCCTCTGAGCCACGCGAGCCACGGCCACTGTTGGCCTCGCCCTTGTGCCCCTTGGAATGGCTGCCCAAGCAAAACAAGGCACCTCTGGCCCAGAGCCCAGGACCCAGCAAAAGAAGCCTACAGCACCCGGTATTCCCAGGCGGTCTCCCATCCAAGTACTAACCGGGCCCGACCCTGCTTAGCTTCCGAGATCAGATGAGATCGGGCGTTCTCAGGGTGGTATGGCCGTAGGCACCCCTCAGCCCCACAGCAGCGCTCTCCAGCACACACCAGCGCCTTCCTGCCCTGCCCCAATGCTCCTCGCACCCGGCACACGGCCGCCAGCGCCACTGTCGGCAACAACCCAACCTGCAGCCAGACCCAGAGCCATACAAGCCACTCAAGCTTTTCCCGCCACGCCAACTATGCGAGGACTAACAGTCATGGCCACCAGCTCTGCCCTGCCCTCGGAAACAAGGGAACCTGCAGCCAGATCCAGAGCCACGCAAGCCATGCAAGCCCCATGAGCCACCCTCCCCCTTGTGCTCCTTGGCACCGCTGCCCAAGCAAAACAAGGCACCTCTGGCCCAGAGCCCAGGACCCAGCAAAAGAAGCCTACAGCACCCGGTATTCCCAGGCGGTCTCCCATCCAAGTACTAACCGGGCCCGACCCTGCTTAGCTTCCGAGATCAGACGAGATCGGGCGTTCTCAGGGTGGTATGGCCGTAGGCACCCCTCAGCCCCACAGCAGCGCTCTCCAGCACACACCAGCGCCTTCCTGCCCAGCCCCAATGCTCCTCGCACCCGGCACACGGCCGCCAGCGCCACTGTCGGCAACAACCCAACCTGCAGCCAGACCCAGAGCCATACAAGCCACTCAAGCTTTTCCCGCCACGCCAACTATGCGAGGACTAACAGTCATGGCCACCAGCTCTTCCCTGCCCTCGGAAACAAGGGAACCTGCAGCCAGATCCAGAGCCACGCAAGCCATGCAAGCCCCATGAGCCACCCTCCCCCTTGTGCTCCTTGGCACCGCTGCCCAAGCAAAACAAGGCACCTCTGGCCCAGAGCCCAGGACCCAGCAAAAGAAGCCTACAGCACCCGGTATTCCCAGGCGGTCTCCCATCCAAGTACTAACCGGGCCCGACCCTGCTTAGCTTCCGAGATCAGACGAGATCGGGCGTTCTCAGGGTGGTATGGCCGTAGGCACCCCTCAGCCCCACAGCAGCGCTCTCCAGCACACACCAGCGCCTTCCTGCCCTGCCCCAATGCCCCCCGCACCCGGCACACGGCCGCCAGCGCCACTGTCGGCAACAACCCAACCTGCAGCCAGACCGAACACCACACAAGCCACTCAAGCTTTTCCAGCCACGCCAACTATGCGAGGACTAACAGTCATGGCCACCAGCTCTGCCCTGCCCTCGGCAACAACAGAACCTGCAGCCGGACCCAGAGCCACGCAAGCCATGCAAGCCCCATGAGCCACCCTCGCCCTTGAGCTCCTTGGCACCGCTGCCCAAGCAAAACAAGGCACCTCTGGCCCAGAGCCCAGGACCCAGCAAAAGAAGCCTACAGCACCCGGTATTCCCAGGCGGTCTCCCATCCAAGTACTAACCGGGCCCGACCCTGCTTAGCTTCCGAGATCAGACGAGATCGGGCGTTCTCAGGGTGGTATGGCCGTAGGCACCCCTCAGCCCCACAGCAGCGCTCTCCAGCACACACCAGCGCCTTCCTGCCCTGCCCCAATGCTCCTCGCACCCGGCACACGGCCGCCAGCGCCACTGTCGGCAACAACCCAACCTGCAGCCAGACCCAGAGCCATACAAGCCACTCAAGCTTTTCCCGCCACGCCAACTATGCGAGGACTAACAGTCATGGCCACCAGCTCTGCCCTGCCCTCGGAAACAAGGGAACCTGCAGCCAGATCCAGAGCCACATAAGCCATGCAAGCCCCATGAGCCACTTTCCCCCTTGTGCTCCTTGGCACCGCTGCCCAAGCAAAACAAGGCACCTCTGGCCCAGAGCCCAGGACCCAGCAAAAGAAGCCTACAGCACCCGGTATTCCCAGGCGGTCTCCCATCCAAGTACTAACCGGGCCCGACCCTGCTTAGCTTCCGAGATCAGACGAGATCGGGCGTTCTCAGGGTGGTATGGCCGTAGGCACCCCTCAGCCCCACAGCAGCGCTCTCCAGCACACACCAGCGCCTTCCTGCCCTGCCCCAATGCCCCCCGCACCCGGCACACGGCCGCCAGCGCCACTGTCGGCAACAACCCAACCTGCAGCCAGACCAAGCACCACACAAGCCACTCAAGCTTTTCCAGCCACGCCAACTATGTGAGGACTAACAGTCATGGCCACCAGCTCTGCCCTGCCCTCGGCAACAACAGAACCTGCAGCCGGACCCAGAGCCACGCAAGCCATGCAAGCCCCATGAGCCACCCTCGCCCTTGAGCTCCTTGGCACCGCTGCCCAAGCAAAACAAGGCACCTCTGGCCCAGAGCCCAGGAGCCAGCAAAAGAAGCCTACAGCACCCGGTATTCCCAGGCGGTCTCCCATCCAAGTACTAACCGGGCCCGACCCTGCTTAGCTTCCGAGATCAGACGAGATCGGGCGTTCTCAGGGTGGTATGGCCGTAGGCACCCCTCAGCCCCACAGCAGCGCTCTCCAGCACACACCAGCGCCTTCCTGCCCTGCCCCAATGCTCCTCGCACCCGGCACACGGCCGCCAGCGCCACTGTCGGCAACAACCCAACCTGCAGCCAGACCCAGAGCCATACAAGCCACTCAAGCTTTTCCCGCCACGCCAACTATGCGAGGACTAACAGTCATGGCCACCAGCTCTTCCCTGCCCTCGGAAACAAGGGAACCTGCAGCCAGATCCAGAGCCACGCAAGCCATGCAAGCCCCATGAGCCACCCTCCCCCTTGTGCTCCTTGGCACCGCTGCCCAAGCAAAACAAGGCACCTCTGGCCCAGAGCCCAGGACCCAGCAAAAGAAGCCTACAGCACCCGGTATTCCCAGGCGGTCTCCCATCCAAGTACTAACCGGGCCCGACCCTGCTTAGCTTCCGAGATCAGACGAGATCGGGCGTTCTCAGGGTGGTATGGCCGTAGGCACCCCTCAGCCCCACAGCAGCGCTCTCCAGCACACACCAGCGCCTTCCTGCCCTGCCCCAATGCTCCTCGCACCCGGCACACGGCCGCCAGCGCCACTGTCGGCAACAACCCAACCTGCAGCCAGACCCAGAGCCATACAAGCCACTCAAGCTTTTCCCGCCACGCCAACTATGCGAGGACTAACAGTCATGGCCACCAGCTCTTCCCTGCCCTCGGAAACAAGGGAACCTGCAGCCAGATCCAGAGCCACGCAAGCCATGCAAGCCCCATGAGCCACCCTCCCCCTTGTGCTCCTTGGCACCGCTGCCCAAGCAAAACAAGGCACCTCTGGCCCAGAGCCCAGGACCCAGCAAAAGAAGCCTACAGCACCCGGTATTCCCAGGCGGTCTCCCATCCAAGTACTAACCGGGCCCGACCCTGCTTAGCTTCCGAGATCAGACGAGATCGGGCGTTCTCAGGGTGGTATGGCCGTAGGCACCCCTCAGCCCCACAGCAGCGCTCTCCAGCACACACCAGCGCCTTCCTGCCCTGCCCCAATGCCCCCCGCACCCGGCACACGGCCGCCAGCGCCACTGTCGGCAACAACCCAACCTGCAGCCAGACCGAACACCACACAAGCCACTCAAGCTTTTCCAGCTACGCCAACTATGCGAGGACTAACAGTCATGGCCACCAGCTCTGCCCTGCCCTCGGCAACAACAGAACCTGCAGCCGGACCCAGAGCCACGCAAGCCATGCAAGCCCCATGAGCCACCCTCGCCCTTGAGCTCCTTGGCACCGCTGCCCAAGCAAAACAAGGCACCTCTGGCCCAGAGCCCAGGACCCAGCAAAAGAAGCCTACAGCACCCGGTATTCCCAGGCGGTCTCCCATCCAAGTACTAACCGGGCCCGACCCTGCTTAGCTTCCGAGATCAGACGAGATCGGGCGTTCTCAGGGTGGTATGGCCGTAGGCACCCCTCAGCCCCACAGCAGCGCTCTCCAGCACACACCAGCGCCTTCCTGCCCTGCCCCAATGCTCCTCGCACCCGGCACACGGCCGCCAGCGCCACTGTCGGCAACAACCCAACCTGCAGCCAGACCCAGAGCCATACAAGCCACTCAAGCTTTTCCCGCCACGCCAACTATGCGAGGACTAACAGTCATGGCTACCAGCTCTTCCCTGCCCTCGGAAACAAGGGAACCTGCAGCCAGATCCAGAGCCACGCAAGCCATGCAAGCCCCATGAGCCACCCTCGCCCTTGAGCTCCTTGGCACCGCTGCCCAAGCAAAACAAGGCACCTCTGGCCCAGAGCCCAGGACCCAGCAAAAGAAGCCTACAGCACCCGGTATTCCCAGGCGGTCTCCCATCCAAGTACTAACCGGGCCCGACCCTGCTTAGCTTCCGAGATCAGACGAGATCGGGCGTTCTCAGGGTGGTATGGCCGTAGGCACCCCTCAGCCCCACAGCAGCGCTCTCCAGCACACACCAGCGCCTTCCTGCCCTGCCCCAATGCCCCCCGCACCCGGCACACGGCCGCCAGCGCCACTGTCGGCAACAACCCAACCTGCAGCCAGACCCAGAGCCATACAAGCCACTCAAGCTTTTCCCGCCACGCCAACTATGCGAGGACTAACAGTCATGGCCACCAGCTCTTCCCTGCCCTCGGAAACAACGGAACCTGCAGCCGGACCCAGAGCCACACAAGCCACATAAGCCACGCCGGCCACGCAAGCTTCATGAGCATCAACAGTCATGGCCACCAGCTCTGCCCTTCGCAACAATGGAACCTGCAGCCAGATCCAGAGCCACACAAGCCACTCAAGCTTTTCCAGCCACGCCAACTATGCGAGGACTAACAGTCATGGCCACCAGCTCTGCCCTGCCCTCGGAAACAACCGAACCTGCAGCCGGACCCAGAGCCACACAAGCCACATAAGCCACGCCGGCCACGCAAGCTTCATGAGCATCAACAGTCATGGCCACCAGCTCTGCCCTTCGTAACAATGGAACCTGCAGCCAGATCCAGAGCCACACAAGCCACACAAGGCACATCACCAGTCATGGCCACCATCTCCGCCCTCGGCAACAACGGAACCTGCAGCCAGGAACAAGGCACCTTGTTCCAAAGACCCAGAACCAGACAAGCCACCGCAGCCATGCAATCCCTCTGAGCCACGCGAGCCACGGCCACTGTTGGCCTCGCCCTTGTGCCCCTTGGAATGGCTGCCCAAGCAAAACAAGGCACCTCTGGCCCAGAGCCCAGGACCCAGCAAAAGAAGCCTACAGCACCCGGTATTCCCAGGCGGTCTCCCATCCAAGTACTAACCGGGCCCGACCCTGCTTAGCTTCCGAGATCAGACGAGATCGGGCGTTCTCAGGGTGGTATGGCCGTAGGCACCCCTCAGCCCCACAGCAGCGCTCTCCAGCACACACCAGCGCCTTCCTGCCCTGCCCCAATGCTCCTCGCACCCGGCACACGGCCGCCAGCGCCACTGTCGGCAACAACCCAACCTGCAGCCAGACCCAGAGCCATACAAGCCACTCAAGCTTTTCCTGCCACGCCAACTATGCGAGGACTAACAGTCATGGCCACCAGCTCTTCCCTGCCCTCGGAAACAAGGGAACCTGCAGCCAGATCCAGAGCCACGCAAGCCATGCAAGCCCCATGAGCCACCCTCCCCCTTGTGCTCCTTGGCACCGCTGCCCAAGCAAAACAAGGCACCTCTGGCCCAGAGCCCAGGACCCAGCAAAAGAAGCCTACAGCACCCGGTATTCCCAGGCGGTCTCCCATCCAAGTACTAACCGGGCCCGACCCTGCTTAGCTTCCGAGATCAGACGAGATCGGGCGTTCTCAGGGTGGTATGGCCGTAGGCACCCCTCAGCCCCACAGCAGCGCTCTCCAGCACACACCAGCGCCTTCCTGCCCTGCCCCAATGCTCCTCGCACCCGGCACACGGCCGCCAGCGCCACTGTCGGCAACAACCCAACCTGCAGCCAGACCCAGAGCCATACAAGCCACTCAAGCTTTTCCCGCCACGCCAACTATGCGAGGACTAACAGTCATGGCCACCAGCTCTTCCCTGCCCTCGGAAACAAGGGAACCTGCAGCCAGATCCAGAGCCACGCAAGCCATGCAAGCCCCATGAGCCACCCTCCCCCTTGTGCTCCTTGGCACCGCTGCCCAAGCAAAACAAGGCACCTCTGGCCCAGAGCCCAGGACCCAGCAAAAGAAGCCTACAGCACCCGGTATTCCCAGGCGGTCTCCCATCCAAGTACTAACCGGGCCCGACCCTGCTTAGCTTCCGAGATCAGACGAGATCGGGCGTTCTCAGGGTGGTATGGCCGTAGGCACCCCTCAGCCCCACAGCAGCGCTCTCCAGCACACACCAGCGCCTTCCTGCCCTGCCCCAATGCCCCCCGCACCCGGCACACGGCCGCCAGCGCCACTGTCGGCAACAACCCAACCTGCAGCCAGACCGAACACCACACAAGCCACTCAAGCTTTTCCAGCTACGCCAACTATGCGAGGACTAACAGTCATGGCCACCAGCTCTGCCCTGCCCTCGGCAACAACAGAACCTGCAGCCGGACCCAGAGCCACGCAAGCCATGCAAGCCCCATGAGCCACCCTCGCCCTTGAGCTCCTTGGCACCGCTGCCCAAGCAAAACAAGGCACCTCTGGCCCAGAGCCCAGGACCCAGCAAAAGAAGCCTACAGCACCCGGTATTCCCAGGCGGTCTCCCATCCAAGTACTAACCGGGCCCGACCCTGCTTAGCTTCCGAGATCAGACGAGATCGGGCGTTCTCAGGGTGGTATGGCCGTAGGCACCCCTCAGCCCCACAGCAGCGCTCTCCAGCACACACCAGCGCCTTCCTGCCCTGCCCCAATGCTCCTCGCACCCGGCACACGGCCGCCAGCGCCACTGTCGGCAACAACCCAACCTGCAGCCAGACCCAGAGCCATACAAGCCACTCAAGCTTTTCCCGCCACGCCAACTATGCGAGGACTAACAGTCATGGCTACCAGCTCTTCCCTGCCCTCGGAAACAAGGGAACCTGCAGCCAGATCCAGAGCCACGCAAGCCATGCAAGCCCCATGAGCCACCCTCGCCCTTGAGCTCCTTGGCACCGCTGCCCAAGCAAAACAAGGCACCTCTGGCCCAGAGCCCAGGACCCAGCAAAAGAAGCCTACAGCACCCGGTATTCCCAGGCGGTCTCCCATCCAAGTACTAACCGGGCCCGACCCTGCTTAGCTTCCGAGATCAGACGAGATCGGGCGTTCTCAGGGTGGTATGGCCGTAGGCACCCCTCAGCCCCACAGCAGCGCTCTCCAGCACACACCAGCGCCTTCCTGCCCTGCCCCAATGCCCCCCGCACCCGGCACACGGCCGCCAGCGCCACTGTCGGCAACAACCCAACCTGCAGCCAGACCCAGAGCCATACAAGCCACTCAAGCTTTTCCCGCCACGCCAACTATGCGAGGACTAACAGTCATGGCCACCAGCTCTTCCCTGCCCTCGGAAACAACGGAACCTGCAGCCGGACCCAGAGCCACACAAGCCACATAAGACACGCCGGCCACGCAAGCTTCATGAGCATCAACAGTCATGGCCACCAGCTCTGCCCTTCGCAACAATGGAACCTGCAGCCAGATCCAGAGCCACACAAGCCACTCAAGCTTTTCCAGCCACGCCAACTATGCGAGGACTAACAGTCATGGCCACCAGCTCTGCCCTGCCCTCGGAAACAACCGAACCTGCAGCCGGACCCAGAGCCACACAAGCCACATAAGCCACGCCGGCCACGCAAGCTTCATGAGCATCAACAGTCATGGCCACCAGCTCTGCCCTTCGCAACAATGGAACCTGCAGCCAGATCCAGAGCCACACAAGCCACACAAGGCACATCACCAGTCATGGCCACCATCTCCGCCCTCGGCAACAACGGAACCTGCAGCCAGGAACAAGGCACCTTGTTCCAAAGACCCAGAACCAGACAAGCCACCGCAGCCATGCAATCCCTCTGAGCCACGCGAGCCACGGCCACTGTTGGCCTCGCCCTTGTGCCCCTTGGAATGGCTGCCCAAGCAAAACAAGGCACCTCTGGCCCAGAGCCCAGGACCCAGCAAAAGAAGCCTACAGCACCCGGTATTCCCAGGCGGTCTCCCATCCAAGTACTAACCGGGCCCGACCCTGCTTAGCTTCCGAGATCAGATGAGATCGGGCGTTCTCAGGGTGGTATGGCCGTAGGCACCCCTCAGCCCCACAGCAGCGCTCTCCAGCACACACCAGCGCCTTCCTGCCCTGCCCCAATGCTCCTCGCACCCGGCACACGGCCGCCAGCGCCACTGTCGGCAACAACCCAACCTGCAGCCAGACCCAGAGCCATACAAGCCACTCAAGCTTTTCCCGCCACGCCAACTATGCGAGGACTAACAGTCATGGCCACCAGCTCTGCCCTGCCCTCGGAAACAAGGGAACCTGCAGCCAGATCCAGAGCCACGCAAGCCATGCAAGCCCCATGAGCCACCCTCCCCCTTGTGCTCCTTGGCACCGCTGCCCAAGCAAAACAAGGCACCTCTGGCCCAGAGCCCAGGACCCAGCAAAAGAAGCCTACAGCACCCGGTATTCCCAGGCGGTCTCCCATCCAAGTACTAACCGGGCCCGACCCTGCTTAGCTTCCGAGATCAGACGAGATCGGGCGTTCTCAGGGTGGTATGGCCGTAGGCACCCCTCAGCCCCACAGCAGCGCTCTCCAGCACACACCAGCGCCTTCCTGCCCAGCCCCAATGCTCCTCGCACCCGGCACACGGCCGCCAGCGCCACTGTCGGCAACAACCCAACCTGCAGCCAGACCCAGAGCCATACAAGCCACTCAAGCTTTTCCCGCCACGCCAACTATGCGAGGACTAACAGTCATGGCCACCAGCTCTTCCCTGCCCTCGGAAACAAGGGAACCTGCAGCCAGATCCAGAGCCACGCAAGCCATGCAAGCCCCATGAGCCACCCTCCCCCTTGTGCTCCTTGGCACCGCTGCCCAAGCAAAACAAGGCACCTCTGGCCCAGAGCCCAGGACCCAGCAAAAGAAGCCTACAGCACCCGGTATTCCCAGGCGGTCTCCCATCCAAGTACTAACCGGGCCCGACCCTGCTTAGCTTCCGAGATCAGACGAGATCGGGCGTTCTCAGGGTGGTATGGCCGTAGGCACCCCTCAGCCCCACAGCAGCGCTCTCCAGCACACACCAGCGCCTTCCTGCCCTGCCCCAATGCCCCCCGCACCCGGCACACGGCCGCCAGCGCCACTGTCGGCAACAACCCAACCTGCAGCCAGACCGAACACCACACAAGCCACTCAAGCTTTTCCAGCCACGCCAACTATGCGAGGACTAACAGTCATGGCCACCAGCTCTGCCCTGCCCTCGGCAACAACAGAACCTGCAGCCGGACCCAGAGCCACGCAAGCCATGCAAGCCCCATGAGCCACCCTCGCCCTTGAGCTCCTTGGCACCGCTGCCCATGCAAAACAAGGCACCTCTGGCCCAGAGCCCAGGACCCAGCAAAAGAAGCCTACAGCACCCGGTATTCCCAGGCGGTCTCCCATCCAAGTACTAACCGGGCCCGACCCTGCTTAGCTTCCGAGATCAGACGAGATCGGGCGTTCTCAGGGTGGTATGGCCGTAGGCACCCCTCAGCCCCACAGCAGCGCTCTCCAGCACACACCAGCGCCTTCCTGCCCTGCCCCAATGCTCCTCGCACCCGGCACACGGCCGCCAGCGCCACTGTCGGCAACAACCCAACCTGCAGCCAGACCCAGAGCCATACAAGCCACTCAAGCTTTTCCCGCCACGCCAACTATGCGAGGACTAACAGTCATGGCCACCAGCTCTGCCCTGCCCTCGGAAACAAGGGAACCTGCAGCCAGATCCAGAGCCACATAAGCCATGCAAGCCCCATGAGCCACTTTCCCCCTTGTGCTCCTTGGCGCCGCTGCCCAAGCAAAACAAGGCACCTCTGGCCCAGAGCCCAGGACCCAGCAAAAGAAGCCTACAGCACCCGGTATTCCCAGGCGGTCTCCCATCCAAGTACTAACCGGGCCCGACCCTGCTTAGCTTCCGAGATCAGACGAGATCGGGCGTTCTCAGGGTGGTATGGCCGTAGGCACCCCTCAGCCCCACAGCAGCGCTCTCCAGCACACACCAGCGCCTTCCTGCCCTGCCCCAATGCCCCCCGCACCCGGCACACGGCCGCCAGCGCCACTGTCGGCAACAACCCAACCTGCAGCCAGACCAAGCACCACACAAGCCACTCAAGCTTTTCCAGCCACGCCAACTATGTGAGGACTAACAGTCATGGCCACCAGCTCTGCCCTGCCCTCGGCAACAACAGAACCTGCAGCCGGACCCAGAGCCACGCAAGCCATGCAAGCCCCATGAGCCACCCTCGCCCTTGAGCTCCTTGGCACCGCTGCCCAAGCAAAACAAGGCACCTCTGGCCCAGAGCCCAGGAGCCAGCAAAAGAAGCCTACAGCACCCGGTATTCCCAGGCGGTCTCCCATCCAAGTACTAACCGGGCCCGACCCTGCTTAGCTTCCGAGATCAGACGAGATCGGGCGTTCTCAGGGTGGTATGGCCGTAGGCACCCCTCAGCCCCACAGCAGCGCTCTCCAGCACACACCAGCGCCTTCCTGCCCTGCCCCAATGCTCCTCGCACCCGGCACACGGCCGCCAGCGCCACTGTCGGTAACAACCCAACCTGCAGCCAGACCCAGAGCCATACAAGCCACTCAAGCTTTTCCCGCCACGCCAACTATGCGAGGACTAACAGTCATGGCCACCAGCTCTTCCCTGCCCTCGGAAACAAGGGAACCTGCAGCCAGATCCAGAGCCACGCAAGCCATGCAAGCCCCATGAGCCACCCTCCCCCTTGTGCTCCTTGGCACCGCTGCCCAAGCAAAACAAGGCACCTCTGGCCCAGAGCCCAGGACCCAGCAAAAGAAGCCTACAGCACCCGGTATTCCCAGGCGGTCTCCCATCCAAGTACTAACCGGGCCCGACCCTGCTTAGCTTCCGAGATCAGACGAGATCGGGCGTTCTCAGGGTGGTATGGCCGTAGGCACCCCTCAGCCCCACAGCAGCGCTCTCCAGCACACACCAGCGCCTTCCTGCCCTGCCCCAATGCTCCTCGCACCCGGCACACGGCCGCCAGCGCCACTGTCGGCAACAACCCAACCTGCAGCCAGACCCAGAGCCATACAAGCCACTCAAGCTTTTCCCGCCACGCCAACTATGCGAGGACTAACAGTCATGGCCACCAGCTCTTCCCTGCCCTCGGAAACAAGGGAACCTGCAGCCAGATCCAGAGCCACGCAAGCCATGCAAGCCCCATGAGCCACCCTCCCCCTTGTGCTCCTTGGCACCGCTGCCCAAGCAAAACAAGGCACCTCTGGCCCAGAGCCCAGGACCCAGCAAAAGAAGCCTACAGCACCCGGTATTCCCAGGCGGTCTCCCATCCAAGTACTAACCGGGCCCGACCCTGCTTAGCTTCCGAGATCAGACGAGATCGGGCGTTCTCAGGGTGGTATGGCCGTAGGCACCCCTCAGCCCCACAGCAGCGCTCTCCAGCACACACCAGCGCCTTCCTGCCCTGCCCCAATGCCCCCCGCACCCGGCACACGGCCGCCAGCGCCACTGTCGGCAACAACCCAACCTGCAGCCAGACCGAACACCACACAAGCCACTCAAGCTTTTCCAGCTACGCCAACTATGCGAGGACTAACAGTCATGGCCACCAGCTCTGCCCTGCCCTCGGCAACAACAGAACCTGCAGCCGGACCCAGAGCCACGCAAGCCATGCAAGCCCCATGAGCCACCCTCGCCCTTGAGCTCCTTGGCACCGCTGCCCAAGCAAAACAAGGCACCTCTGGCCCAGAGCCCAGGACCCAGCAAAAGAAGCCTACAGCACCCGGTATTCCCAGGCGGTCTCCCATCCAAGTACTAACCGGGCCCGACCCTGCTTAGCTTCCGAGATCAGACGAGATCGGGCGTTCTCAGGGTGGTATGGCCGTAGGCACCCCTCAGCCCCACAGCAGCGCTCTCCAGCACACACCAGCGCCTTCCTGCCCTGCCCCAATGCTCCTCGCACCCGGCACACGGCCGCCAGCGCCACTGTCGGCAACAACCCAACCTGCAGCCAGACCCAGAGCCATACAAGCCACTCAAGCTTTTCCCGCCACGCCAACTATGCGAGGACTAACAGTCATGGCTACCAGCTCTTCCCTGCCCTCGGAAACAAGGGAACCTGCAGCCAGATCCAGAGCCACGCAAGCCATGCAAGCCCCATGAGCCACCCTCGCCCTTGAGCTCCTTGGCACCGCTGCCCAAGCAAAACAAGGCACCTCTGGCCCAGAGCCCAGGACCCAGCAAAAGAAGCCTACAGCACCCGGTATTCCCAGGCGGTCTCCCATCCAAGTACTAACCGGGCCCGACCCTGCTTAGCTTCCGAGATCAGACGAGATCGGGCGTTCTCAGGGTGGTATGGCCGTAGGCACCCCTCAGCCCCACAGCAGCGCTCTCCAGCACACACCAGCGCCTTCCTGCCCTGCCCCAATGCCCCCCGCACCCGGCACACGGCCGCCAGCGCCACTGTCGGCAACAACCCAACCTGCAGCCAGACCCAGAGCCATACAAGCCACTCAAGCTTTTCCCGCCACGCCAACTATGCGAGGACTAACAGTCATGGCCACCAGCTCTTCCCTGCCCTCGGAAACAACGGAACCTGCAGCCGGACCCAGAGCCACACAAGCCACATAAGCCACGCCGGCCACGCAAGCTTCATGAGCATCAACAGTCATGGCCACCAGCTCTGCCCTTCGCAACAATGGAACCTGCAGCCAGATCCAGAGCCACACAAGCCACTCAAGCTTTTCCAGCCACGCCAACTATGCGAGGACTAACAGTCATGGCCACCAGCTCTGCCCTGCCCTCGGAAACAACCGAACCTGCAGCCGGACCCAGAGCCACACAAGCCACATAAGCCACGCCGGCCACGCAAGCTTCATGAGCATCAACAGTCATGGCCACCAGCTCTGCCCTTCGTAACAATGGAACCTGCAGCCAGATCCAGAGCCACACAAGCCACACAAGGCACATCACCAGTCATGGCCACCATCTCCGCCCTCGGCAACAACGGAACCTGCAGCCAGGAACAAGGCACCTTGTTCCAAAGACCCAGAACCAGACAAGCCACCGCAGCCATGCAATCCCTCTGAGCCACGCGAGCCACGGCCACTGTTGGCCTCGCCCTTGTGCCCCTTGGAATGGCTGCCCAAGCAAAACAAGGCACCTCTGGCCCAGAGCCCAGGACCCAGCAAAAGAAGCCTACAGCACCCGGTATTCCCAGGCGGTCTCCCATCCAAGTACTAACCGGGCCCGACCCTGCTTAGCTTCCGAGATCAGACGAGATCGGGCGTTCTCAGGGTGGTATGGCCGTAGGCACCCCTCAGCCCCACAGCAGCGCTCTCCAGCACACACCAGCGCCTTCCTGCCCTGCCCCAATGCTCCTCGCACCCGGCACACGGCCGCCAGCGCCACTGTCGGCAACAACCCAACCTGCAGCCAGACCCAGAGCCATACAAGCCACTCAAGCTTTTCCCGCCACGCCAACTATGCGAGGACTAACAGTCATGGCCACCAGCTCTGCCCTGCCCTCGGAAACAAGGGAACCTGCAGCCAGATCCAGAGCCACGCAAGCCATGCAAGCCCCATGAGCCACCCTCCCCCTTGTGCCCCTTGGAATGGCTGCCCAAGCAAAACAAGGCACCTCTGGCCCAGAGCCCAGGACCCAGCAAAAGAAGCCTACAGCACCCGGTATTCCCAGGCGGTCTCCCATCCAAGTACTAACCGGGCCCGACCCTGCTTAGCTTCCGAGATCAGACGAGATCGGGCGTTCTCAGGGTGGTATGGCCGTAGGCACCCCTCAGCCCCACAGCAGCGCTCTCCAGCACACACCAGCGCCTTCCTGCCCTGCCCCAATGCTCCTCACACCCGGCACACGGCCGCCAGCGCCACTGTCGGCAACAACCCAACCTGCAGCCAGACCCAGAGCCATACAAGCCACTCAAGCTTTTCCCGCCACGCCAACTATGCGAGGACTAACAGTCATGGCCACCAGCTCTTCCCTGCCCTCGGAAACAAGGGAACCTGCAGCCAGATCCAGAGCCACGCAAGCCATGCAAGCCCCATGAGCCACCCTCCCCCTTGTGCTCCTTGCCACCGCTGCCCAAGCAAAACAAGGCACCTCTGGCCCAGAGCCCAGGACCCAGCAAAAGAAGCCTACAGCACCCGGTATTCCCAGGCGGTCTCCCATCCAAGTACTAACCGGGCCCGACCCTGCTTAGCTTCCGAGATCAGACGAGATCGGGCGTTCTCAGGGTGGTATGGCCGTAGGCACCCCTCAGCCCCACAGCAGCGCTCTCCAGCACACACCAGCGCCTTCCTGCCCTGCCCCAATGCCCCCCGCACCCGGCACACGGCCGCCAGCGCCACTGTCGGCAACAACCCAACCTGCAGCCAGACCAAGCACCACACAAGCCACTCAAGCTTTTCCAGCCACGCCAACTATGTGAGGACTAACAGTCATGGCCACCAGCTCTTCCCTGCCCTCGGAAACAAGGGAACCTGCAGCCAGATCCAGAGCCACGCAAGCCATGCAAGCCCCATGAGCCACCCTCCCCCTTGTGCTCCTTGGCACCGCTGCCCAAGCAAAACAAGGCACCTCTGGCCCAGAGCCCAGGACCCAGCAAAAGAAGCCTACAGCACCCGGTATTCTCAGGCGGTCTCCCATCCAAGTACTAACCGGGCCCGACCCTGCTTAGCTTCCGAGATCAGACGAGATCGGGCGTTCTCAGGGTGGTATGGCCGTAGGCACCCCTCAGCCCCACAGCAGCGCTCTCCAGCACACACCAGCGCCTTCCTGCCCTGCCCCAATGCCCCCCGCACCCGGCACACGGCCGCCAGCGCCACTGTCGGCAACAACCCAACCTGCAGCCAGACCCAGAGCCATACAAGCCACTCAAGCTTTTCCCGCCACGCCAACTATGCGAGGACTAACAGTCATGGGCACCAGCTCTGCCCTGCCCTCGGCAACAACAGAACCTGCAGCCGGACCCAGAGCCACGCAAGCCATGCAAGCCCCATGAGCCACCCTCCCCCTTGTGCTCCTTGGCACCGCTGCCCAAGCAAAACAAGGCACCTCTGGCCCAGAGCCCAGGACCCAGCAAAAGAAGCCTACAGCACCCGGTATTCCCAGGCGGTCTCCCATCCAAGTACTAACCGGGCCCGACCCTGCTTAGCTTCCGAGATCAGACGAGATCGGGCGTTCTCAGGGTGGTATGGCCGTAGGCACCCCTCAGCCCCACAGCAGCGCTCTCCAGCACACACCAGCGCCTTCCTGCCCTGCCCCAATGCCCCCCGCACCCGGCACACGGCCGCCAGCGCCACTGTCGGCAACAACCCAACCTGCAGCCAGACCGAACACCACACAAGCCACTCAAGCTTTTCCAGCCACGCCAACTATGCGAGGACTAACAGTCATGGCCACCAGCTCTGCCCTGCCCTCGGCAACAACAGAACCTGCAGCCGGACCCAGAGCCACGCAAGCCATGCAAGCCCCATGAGCCACCCTCGCCCTTGAGCTCCTTGGCACCGCTGCCCAAGCAAAACAAGGCACCTCTGGCCCAGAGCCCAGGACCCAGCAAAAGAAGCCTACAGCACCCGGTATTCCCAGGCGGTCTCCCATCCAAGTACTAACCGGGCCCGACCCTGCTTAGCTTCCGAGATCAGACGAGATCGGGCGTTCTCAGGGTGGTATGGCCGTAGGCACCCCTCAGCCCCACAGCAGCGCTCTCCAGCACACACCAGCGCCTTCCTGCCCTGCCCCAATGCCCCCTGCACCCGGCACACGGCCGCCAGCGCCACTGTCGGCAACAACCCAACCTGCAGCCAGACCCAGAGCCATACAAGCCACTCAAGCTTTTCCAGCCACGCCAACTATGTGAGGACTAACAGTCATGGCCACCAGCTCTGCCCTGCCCTCGGCAACAACAGAACCTGCAGCCGGACCCAGAGCCACGCAAGCCATGCAAGCCCCATGAGCCACCCTCCCCCTTGTGCTCCTTGGCACCGCTGCCCAAGCAAAACAAGGCACCTCTGGCCCAGAGCCCAGGACCCAGCAAAAGAAGCCTACAGCACCCGGTATTCCCAGGCGGTCTCCCATCCAAGTACTAACCGGGCCCGACCCTGCTTAGCTTCCGAGATCAGACGAGATCGGGCGTTCTCAGGGTGGTATGGCCGTAGGCACCCCTCAGCCCCACAGCAGCGCTCTCCAGCACACACCAGCGCCTTCCTGCCCTGCCCCAATGCCCCCCGCACCCGGCACACGGCCGCCAGCGCCACTGTCGGCAACAACCCAACCAGCAGCCAGACCCAGAGCCATACAAGCCACTCAAGCTTTTCCAGCCACGCCAACTATGCGAGGACTAACAGTCATGGCCACCAGCTCTTCCCTGCCCTCGGAAACAACGGAACCTGCAGCCGGACCCAGAGCCACACAAGCCACATAAGCCACGCCGGCCACGCAAGCTTCATGAGCATCAACAGTCATGGCCACCAGCTCTGTCCTTCGCAACAATGGAACCTGCAGCCAGATCCAGAGCCACACAAGCCACACAAGGCACATCACCAGTCATGGCCACCATCTCCGCCCTCGGCAACAACGGAACCTGCAGTCAGGAACAAGGCACCTTGTTCCAAAGACCCAGAACCAGACAAGCCACCGCAGCCATGCAATCCCTCTGAGCCACGCGAGCCACGGCCACTGATGGCCTCGCCCTTGTGCCCCTTGGAATGGCTGCCCAAGCAAAACAAGGCACCTCTGGCCCAGAGCCCAGGACCCAGCAAAAGAAGCCTACAGCACCCGGTATTCCCAGGCGGTCTCCCATCCAAGTACTAACCGGGCCCGACCCTGCTTAGCTTCCGAGATCAGACGAGATCGGGCGTTCTCAGGGTGGTATGGCCGTAGGCACCCCTCAGCCCCACAGCAGCGCTCTCCAGCACACACCAGCGCCTTCCTGCCCTGCCCCAATGCTCCTCGCACCCGGCACACGGCCGCCAGCGCCACTGTCGGCAACAACCCAACCTGCAGCCAGACCCAGAGCCATACAAGCCACTCAAGCTTTTCCCGCCACGCCAACTATGCGAGGACTAACAGTCATGGCCACCAGCTCTGCCCTGCCCTCGGAAACAAGGGAACCTGCAGCCAGATCCAGAGCCACATAAGCCATGCAAGCCCCATGAGCCACCCTCCCCCTTGTGCTCCTTGGCACCGCTGCCCAAGCAAAACAAGGCACCTCTGGCCCAGAGCCCAGGACCCAGCAAAAGAAGCCTACAGCACCCGGTATTCCCAGGCGGTCTCCCATCCAAGTACTAACCGGGCCCGACCCTGCTTAGCTTCCGAGATCAGACGAGATCGGGCGTTCTCAGGGTGGTATGGCCGTAGGCACCCCTCAGCCCCACAGCAGCGCTCTCCAGCACACACCAGCGCCTTCCTGCCCTGCCCCAATGCCCCCCGCACCCGGCACACGGCCGCCAGCGCCACTGTCGGCAACAACCCAACCTGCAGCCAGACCAAGCACCACACAAGCCACTCAAGCTTTTCCAGCCACGCCAACTATGTGAGGACTAACAGTCATGGCCACCAGCTCTTCCCTGCCCTCGGAAACAAGGGAACCTGCAGCCGGACCCAGAGCCACGCAAGCCATGCAAGCCCCATGAGCCACCCTCGCCCTTGAGCTCCTTGCCACCGCTGCCCAAGCAAAACAAGGCACCTCTGGCCCAGAGCCCAGGACCCAGCAAAAGAAGCCTACAGCACCCGGTATTCCCAGGCGGTCTCCCATCCAAGTACTAACCGGGCCCGACCCTGCTTAGCTTCCGAGATCAGACGAGATCGGGCGTTCTCAGGGTGGTATGGCCGTAGGCACCCCTCAGCCCCACAGCAGCGCTCTCCAGCACACACCAGCGCCTTCCTGCCCTGCCCCAATGCCCCCCGCACCCGGCACACGGCCGCCAGCGCCACTGTCGGCAACAACCCAACCTGCAGCCAGACCGAACACCACACAAGCCACTCAAGCTTTTCCAGCCACGCCAACTATGCAAGGACTAACAGTCATGGCCACCAGCTCTGCCCTGCCCTCGGCAACAACAGAACCTGCAGCCGGACCCAGAGCCACGCAAGCCATGCAAGCCCCATGAGCCACCCTCGCCCTTGAGCTCCTTGGCACCGCTGCCCAAGCAAAACAAGGCACCTCTGGCCCAGAGCCCAGGACCCAGCAAAAGAAGCCTACAGCACCCGGTATTCCCAGGCGGTCTCCCATCCAAGTACTAACCGGGCCCGACCCTGCTTAGCTTCCGAGATCAGACGAGATCGGGCGTTCTCAGGGTGGTATGGCCGTAGGCACCCCTCAGCCCCACAGCAGCGCTCTCCAGCACACACCAGCGCCTTCCTGCCCTGCCCCAATGCTCCTCGCACCCGGCACACGGCCGCCAGCGCCACTGTCGGCAACAACCCAACCTGCAGCCAGACCCAGAGCCATACAAGCCACTCAAGCTTTTCCCGCCACGCCAACTATGCGAGGACTAACAGTCATGGCCACCAGCTCTTCCCTGCCCTCGGAAACAAGGGAACCTGCAGCCAGATCCAGAGCCACGCAAGCCATGCAAGCCCCATGAGCCACCCTCCCCCTTGTGCTCCTTGGCACCGCTGCCCAAGCAAAACAAGGCACCTCTGGCCCAGAGCCCAGGACCCAGCAAAAGAAGCCTACAGCACCCGGTATTCCCAGGCGGTCTCCCATCCAAGTACTAACCGGGCCCGACCCTGCTTAGCTTCCGAGATCAGACGAGATCGGGCGTTCTCAGGGTGGTATGGCCGTAGGCACCCCTCAGCCCCACAGCAGCGCTCTCCAGCACACACCAGCGCCTTCCTGCCCTGCCCCAATGCTCCTCGCACCCGGCACACGGCCGCCAGCGCCACTGTCGGCAACAACCCAACCTGCAGCCAGACCCAGAGCCATACAAGCCACTCAAGCTTTTCCCGCCACGCCAACTATGCGAGGACTAACAGTCATGGCCACCAGCTCTTCCCTGCCCTCGGAAACAAGGGAACCTGCAGCCAGATCCAGAGCCACGCAAGCCATGCAAGCCCCATGAGCCACCCTCCCCCTTGTGCTCCTTGGCACCGCTGCCCAAGCAAAACAAGGCACCTCTGGCCCAGAGCCCAGGACCCAGCAAAAGAAGCCTACAGCACCCGGTATTCCCAGGCGGTCTCCCATCCAAGTACTAACCGGGCCCGACCCTGCTTAGCTTCCGAGATCAGACGAGATCGGGCGTTCTCAGGGTGGTATGGCCGTAGGCACCCCTCAGCCCCACAGCAGCGCTCTCCAGCACACACCAGCGCCTTCCTGCCCTGCCCCAATGCCCCCCGCACCCGGCACACGGCCGCCAGCGCCACTGTCGGCAACAACCCAACCTGCAGCCAGACCGAACACCACACAAGCCACTCAAGCTTTTCCAGCTACGCCAACTATGCGAGGACTAACAGTCATGGCCACCAGCTCTGCCCTGACCTCGGAAACAACAGAACCTGCAGCCGGACCCAGAGCCACGCAAGCCATGCAAGCCCCATGAGCCACCCTCGCCCTTGAGCTCCTTGGCACCGCTGCCCAAGCAAAACAAGGCACCTCTGGCCCAGAGCCCAGGACCCAGCAAAAGAAGCCTACAGCAGCCGGTATTCCCAGGCGGTCTCCCATCCAAGTACTAACCGGGCCCGACCCTGCTTAGCTTCCGAGATCAGACGAGATCGGGCGTTCTCAGGGTGGTATGGCCGTAGGCACCCCTCAGCCCCACAGCAGCGCTCTCCAGCACACACCAGCGCCTTCCTGCCCTGCCCCAATGCTCCTCGCACCCGGCACACGGCCGCCAGCGCCACTGTCGGCAACAACCCAACCTGCAGCCAGACCCAGAGCCATACAAGCCACTCAAGCTTTTCCCGCCACGCCAACTATGCGAGGACTAACAGTCATGGCTACCAGCTCTTCCCTGCCCTCGGAAACAAGGGAACCTGCAGCCAGATCCAGAGCCACGCAAGCCATGCAAGCCCCATGAGCCACCCTCGCCCTTGAGCTCCTTGGCACCGCTGCCCAAGCAAAACAAGGCACCTCTGGCCCAGAGCCCAGGACCCAGCAAAAGAAGCCTACAGCACCCGGTATTCCCAGGCGGTCTCCCATCCAAGTACTAACCGGGCCCGACCCTGCTTAGCTTCCGAGATCAGACGAGATCGGGCGTTCTCAGGGTGGTATGGCCGTAGGCACCCCTCAGCCCCACAGCAGCGCTCTCCAGCACACACCAGCGCCTTCCTGCCCTGCCCCAATGCCCCCCGCACCCGGCACACGGCCGCCAGCGCCACTGTCGGCAACAACCCAACCTGCAGCCAGACCCAGAGCCATACAAGCCACTCAAGCTTTTCCCGCCACGCCAACTATGCGAGGACTAACAGTCATGGCCACCAGCTCTTCCCTGCCCTCGGAAACAACGGAACCTGCAGCCGGACCCAGAGCCACACAAGCCACATAAGCCACGCCGGCCACGCAAGCTTCATGAGCATCAACAGTCATGGCCACCAGCTCTGCCCTTCGCAACAATGGAACCTGCAGCCAGATCCAGAGCCACACAAGCCACTCAAGCTTTTCCAGCCACGCCAACTATGCGAGGACTAACAGTCATGGCCACCAGCTCTGCCCTGCCCTCGGAAACAACCGAACCTGCAGCCGGACCCAGAGCCACACAAGCCACATAAGCCACGCCGGCCACGCAAGCTTCATGAGCATCAACAGTCATGGCCACCAGCTCTGCCCTTCGTAACAATGGAACCTGCAGCCAGATCCAGAGCCACACAAGCCACACAAGGCACATCACCAGTCATGGCCACCATCTCCGCCCTCGGCAACAACGGAACCTGCAGCCAGGAACAAGGCACCTTGTTCCAAAGACCCAGAACCAGACAAGCCACCGCAGCCATGCAATCCCTCTGAGCCACGCGAGCCACGGCCACTGTTGGCGTCGCCCTTGTGCCCCTTGGAATGGCTGCCCAAGCAAAACAAGGCACCTCTGGCCCAGAGCCCAGGACCCAGCAAAAGAAGCCTACAGCACCCGGTATTCCCAGGCGGTCTCCCATTCAAGTACTAACCGGGCCCGACCCTGCTTAGCTTCCGAGATCAGATGAGATCGGGCGTTCTCAGGGTGGTATGGCCGTAGGCACCCCTCAGCCCCACAGCAGCGCTCTCCAGCACACACCAGCGCCTTCCTGCCCTGCCCCAATGCTCCTCGCACCCGGCACACGGCCGCCAGCGCCACTGTCGGCAACAACCCAACCTGCAGCCAGACCCAGAGCCATACAAGCCACTCAAGCTTTTCCCGCCACGCCAACTATGCGAGGACTAACAGTCATGGCCACCAGCTCTGCCCTGCCCTCGGAAACAAGGGAACCTGCAGCCAGATCCAGAGCCACGCAAGCCATGCAAGCCCCATGAGCCACCCTCCCCCTTGTGCTCCTTGGCACCGCTGCCCAAGCAAAACAAGGCACCTCTGGCCCAGAGCCCAGGACCCAGCAAAAGAAGCCTACAGCACCCGGTATTCCCAGGCGGTCTCCCATCCAAGTACTAACCGGGCCCGACCCTGCTTAGCTTCCGAGATCAGACGAGATCGGGCGTTCTCAGGGTGGTATGGCCGTAGGCACCCCTCAGCCCCACAGCAGCGCTCTCCAGCACACACCAGCGCCTTCCTGCCCAGCCCCAATGCTCCTCGCACCCGGCACACGGCCGCCAGCGCCACTGTCGGCAACAACCCAACCTGCAGCCAGACCCAGAGCCATACAAGCCACTCAAGCTTTTCCCGCCACGCCAACTATGCGAGGACTAACAGTCATGGCCACCAGCTCTTCCCTGCCCTCGGAAACAAGGGAACCTGCAGCCAGATCCAGAGCCACGCAAGCCATGCAAGCCCCATGAGCCACCCTCCCCCTTGTGCTCCTTGGCACTGCTGCCCAAGCAAAACAAGGCACCTCTGGCCCAGAGCCCAGGACCCAGCAAAAGAAGCCTACAGCACCCGGTATTCCCAGGCGGTCTCCCATCCAAGTACTAACCGGGCCCAACCCTGCTTAGCTTCCGAGATCAGACGAGATCGGGCGTTCTCAGGGTGGTATGGCCGTAGGCACCCCTCAGCCCCACAGCAGCGCTCTCCAGCACACACCAGCGCCTTCCTGCCCTGCCCCAATGCCCCCCGCACCCGGCACACGGCCGCCAGCGCCACTGTCGGCAACAACCCAACCTGCAGCCAGACCAAGCACCACACAAGCCACTCAAGCTTTTCCAGCCACGCCAACTATGTGAGGACTAACAGTCATGGCCACCAGCTCTTCCCTGCCCTCGGAAACAAGGGAACCTGCAGCCGGACCCAGAGCCACGCAAGCCATGCAAGCCCCATGAGCCACCCTCGCCCTTGAGCTCCTTGGCACCGCTGCCCAAGCAAAACAAGGCACCTCTGGCCCAGAGCCCAGGACCCATCAAAAGAAGCCTACAGCACCCGGTATTCCCAGGCGGTCTCCCATCCAAGTACTAACCGGGCCCGACCCTGCTTAGCTTCCGAGATCAGACGAGATCGGGCGTTCTCAGGGTGGTATGGCCGTAGGCACCCCTCAGCCCCACAGCAGCGCTCTCCAGCACACACCAGCGCCTTCCTGCCCTGCCCCAATGCCCCCCGCACCCGGCACACGGCCGCCAGCGCCACTGTCGGCAACAACCCAACCTGCAGCCAGACCGAACACCACACAAGCCACTCAAGCTTTTCCAGCCACGCCAACTATGCGAGGACTAACAGTCATGGCCACCAGCTCTGCCCTGCCCTCGGCAACAACAGAACCTGCAGCCGGACCCAGAGCCACGCAAGCCATGCAAGCCCCATGAGCCACCCTCGCCCTTGAGCTCCTTGGCACCGCTGCCCAAGCAAAACAAGGCACCTCTGGCCCAGAGCCCAGGACCCAGCAAAAGAAGCCTACAGCACCCGGTATTCCCAGGCGGTCTCCCATCCAAGTACTAACCGGGCCCGACCCTGCTTAGCTTCCGAGATCAGACGAGATCGGGCGTTCTCAGGGTGGTATGGCCGTAGGCACCCCTCAGCCCCACAGCAGCGCTCTCCAGCACACACCAGCGCCTTCCTGCCCTGCCCCAATGCTCCTCGCACCCGGCACACGGCCGCCAGCGCCACTGTCGGCAACAACCCAACCTGCAGCCAGACCCAGAGCCATACAAGCCACTCAAGCTTTTCCCGCCACGCCAACTATGCGAGGACTAACAGTCATGGCCACCAGCTCTTCCCTGCCCTCGGAAACAAGGGAACCTGCAGCCAGATCCAGAGCCACGCAAGCCATGCAAGCCCCATGAGCCACCCTCCCCCTTGTGCTCCTTGGCACCGCTGCCCAAGCAAAACAAGGCACCTCTGGCCCAGAGCCCAGGACCCAGCAAAAGAAGCCTACAGCACCCGGTATTCCCAGGCGGTCTCCCATCCAAGTACTAACCGGGCCCGACCCTGCTTAGCTTCCGAGATCAGACGAGATCGGGCGTTCTCAGGGTGGTATGGCCGTAGGCACCCCTCAGCCCCACAGCAGCGCTCTCCAGCACACACCAGCGCCTTCCTGCCCTGCCCCAATGCCCCCCGCACCCGGCACACGGCCGCCAGCGCCACTGTCGGCAACAACCCAACCTGCAGCCAGACCCAGAGCCACACAAGCCACTCAAGCTTTTCCAGCCACGCCAACTATGTGAGGACTAACAGTCATGGCCACCAGCTCTTCCCTGCCCTCGGAAACAAGGGAACCTGCAGCCAGATCCAGAGCCACGCAAGCCATGCAAGCCCCATGAGCCACCCTCGCCCTTGAGCTCCTTGGCACCGCTGCCCAAGCAAAACAAGGCACCTCTGGCCCAGAGCCCAGGACCCAGCAAAAGAAGCCTACAGCACCCGGTATTCCCAGGCGGTCTCCCATCCAAGTACTAACCGGGCCCGACCCTGCTTAGCTTCCGAGATCAGACGAGATCGGGCGTTCTCAGGGTGGTATGGCCGTAGGCACCCCTCAGCCCCACAGCAGCGCTCTCCAGCACACACCAGCGCCTTCCTGCCCTGCCCCAATGCCCCCCGCACCCGGCACACGGCCGCCAGCGCCACTGTCGGCAACAACCCAACCTGCAGCCAGACCGAACACCACACAAGCCACTCAAGCTTTTCCAGCCACGCCAACTATGCGAGGACTAACAGTCATGGCCACCAGCTCTGCCCTGCCCTCGGCAACAACAGAACCTGCAGCCGGACCCAGAGCCACGCAAGCCATGCAAGCCCCATGAGCCATCCTCGCCCTTGAGCTCCTTGGCACCGCTGCCCAAGCAAAACAAGGCACCTCTGGCCCAGAGCCCAGGACCCAGCAAAAGAAGCCTACAGCACCCGGTATTCCCAGGCGGTCTCCCATCCAAGTACTAACCGGGCCCGACCCTGCTTAGCTTCCGAGATCAGACGAGATCGGGCGTTCTCAGGGTGGTATGGCCGTAGGCACCCCTCAGCCCCACAGCAGCGCTCTCCAGCACACACCAGCGCCTTCCTGCCCTGCCCCAATGCTCCTCGCACCCGGCACACGGCCGCCAGCGCCACTGTCGGCAACAACCCAACCTGCAGCCAGACCCAGAGCCATACAAGCCACTCAAGCTTTTCCCGCCACGCCAACTATGTGAGGACTAACAGTCATGGCCACCAGCTCTGCCCTGCCCTCGGCAACAACAGAACCTGCAGTCGGACCCAGAGCCACACAAGCCACATAAGCCACGCCGGCCACACAAGCTTCATGAGCATCAACAGTCATGGCCACCAGCTCTGCCCTCCGCAACAATGGAACCTGCAGCCAGATCCAGACCCATACAAGCCACTCAAGCTTTTCCAGCCACGCCAACTATGCGAGGACTAACAGTCATGGCCACCAGCTCTGCCCTGCCCTCGGCAACAACGGAACCTGCAGTCAGGAAGCAGGCACCTTGTTCCAAAGACCCAGAACCAGACAAGCCACCGCAGCCATGCAATCCCTCTGAGCCACGCGAGCCACGGCCACTGTTGGCCTCGCCATTGTGCCCCTTGGAATGGCTGCCCAAGCAAAACAAGGCACCTCTGGCCCAGAGCCCAGGACCCAGCAAAAGAAGCCTACAGCACCCGGTATTCCCAGGCGGTCTCCCATCCAAGTACTAACCGGGCCCGACCCTGCTTAGCTTCCGAGATCAGACGAGATCGGGCGTTCTCAGGGTGGTATGGCCGTAGGCACCCCTCAGCCCCACAGCAGCGCTCTCCAGCACACACCAGCGCCTTCCTGCCCTGCCCCAATGTCCCCCGCACCCGGCACACGGCCGCCGGCGCCACTGTCGGCAACAACCCAACCTGCAGCCAGACCCAGAGCCATACAAGCCACTCAAGCTTTTCCCGCCACGCCAACTATGTGAGGACTAACAGTCATGGCCACCAGCTCTGCCCTGCCCTCGGCAACAACAGAACCTGCAGTCGGACCCAGAGCCACACAAGCCACATAAGCCACGCCGGCCACACAAGCTTCATGAGCATCAACAGTCATGGCCACCAGCTCTGCCCTCCGCAACAATGGAACCTGCAGCCAGATCCAGAGCCATACAAGCCACTCAAGCTTTTCCAGCCACGCCAACTATGCGAGGACTAACAGTCATGGCCACCAGCTCTGCCCTGCCCTCGGCAACAACGGAACCTGCAGTCAGGAACAAGGCACCTTGTTCCAAAGACCCAGAACCAGACAAGCCACCGCAGCCATGCAATCCCTCTGAGCCACGCGAGCCACGGCCACTGTTGGCCTCGCCCTTGTGCCCCTTGGAATGGCTGCCCAAGCAAAACAAGGCACCTCTGGCCCAGAGCCCAGGACCCAGCAAAAGAAGCCTACAGCACCCGGTATTCCCAGGCGGTCTCCCATCCAAGTACTAACCGGGCCCGACCCTGCTTAGCTTCCAAGATCAGACGAGATCGGGCGTTCTCAGGGTGGTATGGCCGTAGGCACCCCTCAGCCCCACAGCAGCGCTCTCCAGCACACACCAGCGCCTTCCTGCCCTGCCCCAATGCCCCCTGCACCGGGCACACGGCCGCCAGCGCCACTGTCGGCAACAACCCAACCAGCAGCCAGACCCAGAGCCATACAAGCCACTCAAGCTTTTCCAGCCACGCCAACTATGCGAGGACTAACAGTCATGGCCACCAGCTCTTCCCTGCCCTCGGAAACAATGGAACCTGCAGCCGGACCCAGAGCCACACAAGCCACATAAGCCACGCCGGCCACGCAAGCTTCATGAGCATCAACAGTCATGGCCACCAGCTCGGCCCTTCGCAACAATGGAACCTGCAGCCAGATCCAGAGCCACACAAGCCACACAAGGCACATCACCAGTCATGGCCACCATCTCCGCCCTCGGCAACAACGGAACCTGCAGCCAGGAACAAGGCACCTTGTTCCAAAGACCCAGAACCAGACAAGCCACCGCAGCCATGCAATCCCTCTGAGCCACGCGAGCCACGGCCACTGTTGGCCTCGCCCTTGTGCCCCTTGGAATGGCTGCCCAAGCAAAACAAGGCACCTCTTGCCCAGAGCCCAGGACCCAGCAAAAGAAGCCTACAGCACCCGGTATTCCCAGGCGGTCTCCCATCCAAGTACTAACCGGGCCCGACCCTGCTTAGCTTCCGAGATCAGACGAGATCGGGCGTTCTCAGGGTGGTATGGCCGTAGGCACCCCTCAGCCCCACAGCAGCGCTCTCCAGCACACACCAGCGCCTTCCTGCCCTGCCCCAATGCCCCCCGCACCCGGCACACGGCCGCCAGCGCCACTGTCGGCAACAACCCAACCTGCAGCCAGACCCAGAGCCATACAAGCCACTCAAGCTTTTCCCGCCACGCCAACTATGTGAGGACTAACAGTCATGGCCACCAGCTCTGCCCAGCCCTCGGCAAAAACAGAACCTGCAGTCGGACCCAGAGCCACACAAGCCACATAAGCCACGCTGGCCACACAAGCTTCATGAGCATCAACAGTCATGGCCACCAGCTCTGCCCTCCGCAACAATGGAACCTGCAGCCAGATCCAGAGCCATACAAGCCACTCAAGCTTTTCCAGCCACGCCAACTATGCGAGGACTAACAGTCATGGCCACCAGCTCTGCCCTGCCCTCGGCAACAACAGAACCTGCAGCCGGACCCAGAGCCACGCAAGCCATGCAAGCCCCATGAGCCACCCTCGCCCTTGAGCTCCTTGGCACCGCTGCCCAAGCAAAACAAGGCACCTCTGGCCCAGAGCCCAGGACCCAGCAAAAGAAGCCTACAGCACCCGGTATTCCCAGGCGGTCTCCCATCCAAGTACTAACCGGGCCCGACCCTGCTTAGCTTCCGAGATCAGACGAGATCGGGCGTTCTCAGGGTGGTATGGCCGTAGGCACCCCTCAGCCCCACAGCAGCGCTCTCCAGCACACACCAGCGCCTTCCTGCCCTGCCCCAATGCTCCTCGCACCCGGCACACGGCCGCCAGCGCCACTGTCGGCAACAACCCAACCTGCAGCCAGACCCAGAGCCATACAAGCCACTCAAGCTTTTCCCGCCACGCCAACTATGCGAGGACTAACAGTCATGGCCACCAGCTCTTCCCTGCCCTCGGAAACAAGGGAACCTGCAGCCAGATCCAGAGCCACGCAAGCCATGCAAGCCCCATGAGCCACCCTCCCCCTTGTGCTCCTTGCCACCGCTGCCCAAGCAAAACAAGGCACCTCTGGCCCAGAGCCCAGGACCCAGCAAAAGAAGCCTACAGCACCCGGTATTCCCAGGCGGTCTCCCATCCAAGTACTAACCGGGCCCGACCCTGCTTAGCTTCCGAGATCAGACGAGATCGGGCGTTCTCAGGGTGGTATGGCCGTAGGCACCCCTCAGCCCCACAGCAGCGCTCTCCAGCACACACCAGCGCCTTCCTGCCCTGCCCCAATGCCCCCCGCACCCGGCACACGGCCGCCAGCGCCACTGTCGGCAACAACCCAACCTGCAGCCAGACCGAACACCACACAAGCCACTCAAGCTTTTCCAGCCACGCCAACTATGCGAGGACTAACAGTCATGGCCACCAGCTCTGCCCTGCCCTCCGCAACAACGGAACCTGCAGTCAGGAACAAGGCACCTTGTTCCAAAGACCCAGAACCAGACAAGCCACCGCAGCCGTGCAATCCCTCTGAGCCACGCGAGCCACGGCCACTGTTGGCCTCGCCCTTGTGCCCCTTGGAATGGCTGCCCAAGCAAAACAAGGCACCTCTGGCCCAGAGCCCAGGACCCAGCAAAAGAAGCCTACAGCACCCGGTATTCCCGGGCGGTCTCCCATCCAAGTACTAACCGGGCCCGACCCTGCTTAGCTTCCGAGATCAGACGAGATCGGGCGTTCTCAGGCTTGTATGGCCGTAGGCACCCCTCAGCCCCACAGCAGCGCTCTCCAGCACACACCAGCGCCTTCCTGCCCTGCCCCAATGCCCCCTGCACCGGGCACACGGCCGCCAGCGCCACTGTCGGCAACAACCCAACCTGCAGCCAGACCCAGAGCCATACAAGCCACTCAAGCTTTTCCCGCCACGCCAACTATGTGAGGACTAACAGTCATGGCCACCAGCTCTGCCCTGCCCTCGGCAACAACAGAACCTGCAGTCGGACCCAGAGCCACACAAGCCACATAAGCCACGCCGGCCACACAAGCTTCATGAGCATCAACAGTCATGGCCACCAGCTCTGCCCTCCGCAACAATGGAACCTGCAGCCAGATCCAGAGCCATACAAGCCACTCAAGCTTTTCCAGCCACGCCAACTATGCGAGGACTAACAGTCATGGCCACCAGCTCTGCCCTGCCCTCCGCAACAACGGAACCTGCAGTCAGGAACAAGGCACCTTGTTCCAAAGACCCAGAACCAGACAAGCCACCGCAGCCATGCAATCCCTCTGAGCCACGCGAGCCACGGCCACTGTTGGCCTCGCCCTTGTG
>NC_091023.1:727500-742500 GCF_041296385.1 Aphelocoma coerulescens | reverse complement strand
TTAGCTTCCGAGATCAGACGAGATCGGGCGTTCTCAGGGTGGTATGGCCGTAGGCACCCCTCAGCCCCACAGCAGCGCTCTCCAGCACACACCAGCGCCTTCCTGCCCTGCCCCAATGTCCCCCGCACCCGGCACACGGCCGCCGGCGCCACTGTCGGCAACAACCCAACCTGCAGCCAGACCCAGAGCCATACAAGCCACTCAAGCTTTTCCCGCCACGCCAACTATGTGAGGACTAACAGTCATGGCCACCAGCTCTGCCCTGCCCTCGGCAACAACAGAACCTGCAGTCGGACCCAGAGCCACACAAGCCACATAAGCCACGCCGGCCACACAAGCTTCATGAGCATCAACAGTCATGGCCACCAGCTCTGCCCTCCGCAACAATGGAACCTGCAGCCAGATCCAGAGCCATACAAGCCACTCAAGCTTTTCCAGCCACGCCAACTATGCGAGGACTAACAGTCATGGCCACCAGCTCTGCCCTGCCCTCGGCAACAACGGAACCTGCAGTCAGGAACAAGGCACCTTGTTCCAAAGACCCAGAACCAGACAAGCCACCGCAGCCATGCAATCCCTCTGAGCCACGCGAGCCACGGCCACTGTTGGCCTCGCCCTTGTGCCCCTTGGAATGGCTGCCCAAGCAAAACAAGGCACCTCTGGCCCAGAGCCCAGGACCCAGCAAAAGAAGCCTACAGCACCCGGTATTCCCAGGCGGTCTCCCATCCAAGTACTAACCGGGCCCGACCCTGCTTAGCTTCCGAGATCAGACGAGATCGGGCGTTCTCAGGCTTGTATGGCCGTAGGCACCCCTCAGCCCCACAGCAGCGCTCTCCAGCACACACCAGCGCCTTCCTGCCCTGCCCCAATGCCCCCTGCACCGGGCACACGGCCGCCAGCGCCACTGTCGGCAACAACCCAACCAGCAGCCAGACCCAGAGCCATACAAGCCACTCAAGCTTTTCCAGCCACGCCAACTATGCGAGGACTAACAGTCATGGCCACCAGCTCTTCCCTGCCCTCGGAAACAATGGAACCTGCAGCCGGACCCAGAGCCACACAAGCCACATAAGCCACGCCGGCCACGCAAGCTTCATGAGCATCAACAGTCATGGCCACCAGCTCTGCCCTTCGCAACAATGGAACCTGCAGCCAGATCCAGAGCCACACAAGCCACACAAGGCACATCACCAGTCATGGCCACCATCTCCGCCCTCGGCAACAACGGAACCTGCAGCCAGGAACAAGGCACCTTGTTCCAAAGACCCAGAACCAGACAAGCCACCGCAGCCATGCAATCCCTCTGAGCCACGCGAGCCACGGCCACTGTTGGCCTCGCCCTTGTGCCCCTTGGAATGGCTGCCCAAGCAAAACAAGGCACCTCTGGCCCAGAGCCCAGGACCCAGCAAAAGAAGCCTACAGCACCCGGTATTCCCAGGCGGTCTCCCATCCAAGTACTAACCGGGCCCGACCCTGCTTAGCTTCCGAGATCAGATGAGATCGGGCGTTCTCAGGCTTGTATGGCCGTAGGCACCCCTCAGCCCCACAGCAGCGCTCTCCAGCACACACCAGCGCCTTCCTGCCCTGCCCCAATGCCCCCCGCACCCGGCACACGGCCGCCAGCGCCACTGTCGGCAACAACCCAACCGGCAGCCAGACCCAGAGCCATACAAGCCACTCAAGCTTTTCCCGCCACGCCAACTATGCGAGGACTAACAGTCATGGCCACCAGCTCTTCCCTGCCCTCGGAAACAACGGAACCTGCAGCCGGACCCAGAGCCACACAAGCCACATAAGCCACGCCGGCCACGCAAGCTTCATGAGCATCAACAGTCATGGCCACCAGCTCTGTCCTTCGCAACAATGGAACCTGCAGCCAGATCCAGAGCCACACAAGCCACACAAGGCACATCACCAGTCATGGCCTCCATCTCCGCCCTCGGCAACAACGGAACCTGCAGCCAGGAACAAGGCACCTTGTTCCAAAGACCCAGAACCAGACAAGCCACCGCAACCATGCAATCCCTCTGAGCCACGCGAGCCACGGCCACTGTTGGCCTCGCCCTTGTGCCCCTTGGAATGGCTGCCCAAGCAAAACAAGGCACCTCTGGCCCAGAGCCCAGGACCCAGCAAAAGAAGCCTACAGCACCCGGTATTCCCGGGCGGTCTCCCATCCAAGTACTAACCGGGCCCGACCCTGCTTAGCTTCCGAGATCAGACGAGATCGGGCGTTCTCAGGGTGGTATGGCCGTAGGCACCCCTCAGCCCCACAGCAGCGCTCTCCAGCACACACCAGCGCCTTCCTGCCCTGCCCCAATGCCCCCTGCACCCGGCACACGGCCGCCAGCGCCACTGTCGGCAACAACCCAACCTGCAGCCAGACCCAGAGCCATACAAGCCACACAAGCTTTTCCAGCCACGCCAACTATGCGAGGACTAACAGTCATGGCCACCAGCTCTTCCCTGCCCTCGGAAACAAGGGAACCTGCAGCCAGATCCAGAGCCACGCAAGCCATGCAAGCCCCATGAGCCACCCTCGCCCTTGAGCTCCTTGGCACCGCTGCCCAAGCAAAACAAGGCACCTCTGGCCCAGAGCCCAGGACCCAGCAAAAGAAGCCTACAGCACCCGGTATTCCCAGGCGGTCTCCCATCCAAGTACTAACCGGGCCCGACCCTGCTTAGCTTCCGAGATCAGACGAGATCGGGCGTTCTCAGGGTGGTATGGCCGTAGGCACCCCTCAGCCCCACAGCAGCGCTCTCCAGCACACACCAGCGCCTTCCTGCCCTGCCCCAATGCCCCCCGCACCCGGCACACGGCCGCCAGCGCCACTGTCGGCAACAACCCAACCTGCAGCCAGACCGAACACCACACAAGCCACTCAAGCTTTTCCAGCCACGCCAACTATGCGAGGACTAACAGTCATGGCCACCAGCTCTGCCCTGCCCTCGGCAACAACAGAACCTGCAGCCGGACCCAGAGCCACGCAAGCCATGCAAGCCCCATGAGCCACCCTCGCCCTTGAGCTCCTTGGCACCGCTGCCCAAGCAAAACAAGGCACCTCTGGCCCAGAGCCCAGGACCCAGCAAAAGAAGCCTACAGCACCCGGTATTCCCAGGCGGTCTCCCATCCAAGTACTAACCGGGCCCGACCCTGCTTAGCTTCCGAGATCAGACGAGATCGGGCGTTCTCAGGGTGGTATGGCCGTAGGCACCCCTCAGCCCCACAGCAGCGCTCTCCAGCACACACCAGCGCCTTCCTGCCCTGCCCCAATGCCCCCCGCACCCGGCACACGGCCGCCGGCACCACTGTCGACAACAACCCAACCTGCAGCCAGACCCAGAGCCATACAAGCCACTCAAGCTTTTCCAGCCACGCCAACTATGTGAGGACTAACAGTCATGGCCACCAGCTCTGCCCTGCCCTTGGAAACAACAGAACCTGCAGCCAGATCCAGAGCCACGCAAGCCATGCAAGCCCCATGAGCCACCCTCCCGCTTGTGCTCCTTGGCACCGCTGCCCAAGCAAAACAAGGCACCTCTGGCCCAGAGCCCAGGACCCAGCAAAAGAAGCCTACAGCACCCGGTATTCCCAGGCGGTCTCCCATCCAAGTACTAACCGGGCCCGACCCTGCTTAGCTTCCGAGATCAGACGAGATCGGGCGTTCTCAGGGTGGTATGGCCGTAGGCACCCCTCAGCCCCACAGCAGCGCTCTCCAGCACACACCAGCGCCTTCCTGCCCTGCCCCAATGCTCCTCGCACCCGGCACACGGCCGCCAGCGCCACTGTCGGCAACAACCCAACCTGCAGCCAGACCCAGAGCCATACAAGCCACTCAAGCTTTTCCCGCCACGCCAACTATGTGAGGACTAACAGTCATGGCCACCAGCTCTGCCCTGCCCTCGGCAACAACAGAACCTGCAGTCGGACCCAGAGCCACACAAGCCACATAAGCCACGCCGGCCACACAAGCTTCATGAGCATCAACAGTCATGGCCACCAGCTCTGCCCTCCGCAACAATGGAACCTGCAGCCAGATCCAGACCCATACAAGCCACTCAAGCTTTTCCAGCCACGCCAACTATGCGAGGACTAACAGTCATGGCCACCAGCTCTGCCCTGCCCTCCGCAACAACGGAACCTGCAGTCAGGAACAAGGCACCTTGTTCCAAAGACCCAGAACCAGACAAGCCACCGCAGCCATGCAATCCCTCTGAGCCACGCGAGCCACGGCCACTGTTGGCCTCGCCATTGTGCCCCTTGGAATGGCTGCCCAAGCAAAACAAGGCACCTCTGGCCCAGAGCCCAGGACCCAGCAAAAGAAGCCTACAGCACCCGGTATTCCCAGGCGGTCTCCCATCCAAGTACTAACCGGGCCCGACCCTGCTTAGCTTCCGAGATCAGACGAGATCGGGCGTTCTCAGGGTGGTATGGCCGTAGGCACCCCTCAGCCCCACAGCAGCGCTCTCCAGCACACACCAGCGCCTTCCTGCCCTGCCCCAATGTCCCCCGCACCCGGCACACGGCCGCCGGCGCCACTGTCGGCAACAACCCAACCTGCAGCCAGACCCAGAGCCATACAAGCCACTCAAGCTTTTCCCGCCACGCCAACTATGTGAGGACTAACAGTCATGGCCACCAGCTCTGCCCTGCCCTCGGCAACAACAGAACCTGCAGTCGGACCCAGAGCCACACAAGCCACATAAGCCACGCCGGCCACACAAGCTTCATGAGCATCAACAGTCATGGCCACCAGCTCTGCCCTCCGCAACAATGGAACCTGCAGCCAGATCCAGAGCCATACAAGCCACTCAAGCTTTTCCAGCCACGCCAACTATGCGAGGACTAACAGTCATGGCCACCAGCTCTGCCCTGCCCTCGGCAACAACGGAACCTGCAGTCAGGAACAAGGCACCTTGTTCCAAAGACCCAGAACCAGACAAGCCACCGCAGCCATGCAATCCCTCTGAGCCACGCGAGCCACGGCCACTGTTGGCCTCGCCCTTGTGCCCCTTGGAATGGCTGCCCAAGCAAAACAAGGCACCTCTGGCCCAGAGCCCAGGACCCAGCAAAAGAAGCCTACAGCACCCGGTATTCCCGGGCGGTCTCCCATCCAAGTACTAACCGGGCCCGACCCTGCTTAGCTTCCGAGATCAGACGAGATCGGGCGTTCTCAGGCTTGTATGGCCGTAGGCACCCCTCAGCCCCACAGCAGCGCTCTCCAGCACACACCAGCGCCTTCCTGCCCTGCCCCAATGCCCCCTGCACCGGGCACACGGCCGCCAGCGCCACTGTCGGCAACAACCCAACCAGCAGCCAGACCCAGAGCCATACAAGCCACTCAAGCTTTTCCAGCCACGCCAACTATGCGAGGACTAACAGTCATGGCCACCAGCTCTTCCCTGCCCTCGGAAACAATGGAACCTGCAGCCGGACCCAGAGCCACACAAGCCACATAAGCCACGCCGGCCACGCAAGCTTCATGAGCATCAACAGTCATGGCCACCAGCTCTGCCCTTCGCAACAATGGAACCTGCAGCCAGATCCAGAGCCACACAAGCCACACAAGGCACATCACCAGTCATGGCCACCATCTCCGCCCTCGGCAACAACGGAACCTGCAGCCAGGAACAAGGCACCTTGTTCCAAAGACCCAGAACCAGACAAGCCACCGCAGCCATGCAATCCCTCTGAGCCACGCGAGCCACGGCCACTGTTGGCCTCGCCCTTGTGCCCCTTGGAATGGCTGCCCAAGCAAAACAAGGCACCTCTGGCCCAGAGCCCAGGACCCAGCAAAAGAAGCCTACAGCACCCGGTATTCCCAGGCGGTCTCCCATCCAAGTACTAACCAGGCCCGACCCTGCTTAGCTTCCGAGATCAGATGAGATCGGGTGTTCTCAGGGTGGTATGGCCGTAGGCACCCCTCAGCCCCACAGCAGCGCTCTCCAGCACACACCAGCGCCTTCCTGCCCTGCCCCAATGCCCCCCGCACCCGGCACACGGCCGCCAGCGCCACTGTCGGCAACAACCCAACCGGCAGCCAGACCCAGAGCCATACAAGCCACTCAAGCTTTTCCCGCCACGCCAACTATGTGAGGACTAACAGTCATGGCCACCAGCCCTTCCCTGCCCTCGGAAACAACGGAACCTGCAGCCGGACCCAGAGCCACACAAGCCACATAAGCCACGCCGGCCACGCAAGCTTCATGAGCATCAACAGTCATGGCCACCAGCTCTGTCCTTCGCAACAATGGAACCTGCAGCCAGATCCAGAGCCACACAAGCCACACAAGGCACATCACCAGTCATGGCCTCCATCTCCGCCCTCGGCAACAACGGAACCTGCAGCCAGGAACAAGGCACCTTGTTCCAAAGACCCAGAACCAGACAAGCCACCGCAACCATGCAATCCCTCTGAGCCACGCGAGCCACGGCCACTGTTGGCCTCGCCCTTGTGCCCCTTGGAATGGCTGCCCAAGCAAAACAAGGCACCTCTGGCCCAGAGCCCAGGACCCAGCAAAAGAAGCCTACAGCACCCGGTATTCCCGGGCGGTCTCCCATCCAAGTACTAACCGGGCCCGACCCTGCTTAGCTTCCGAGATCAGACGAGATCGGGCGTTCTCAGGGTGGTATGGCCGTAGGCACCCCTCAGCCCCACAGCAGCGCTCTCCAGCACACACCAGCGCCTTCCTGCCCTGCCCCAATGCCCCCTGCACCCGGCACACGGCCGCCAGCGCCACTGTCGGCAACAACCCAACCTGCAGCCAGACCCAGAGCCATACAAGCCACACAAGCTTTTCCAGCCACGCCAACTATGCGAGGACTAACAGTCATGGCCACCAGCTCTTCCCTGCCCTCGGCAACAACAGAACCTGCAGCCAGATCCAGAGCCACGCAAGCCATGCAAGCCCCATGAGCCACCCTCGCCCTTGTGCTCCTTGGCACCGCTGCCCAAGCAAAACAAGGCACCTCTGGCCCAGAGCCCAGGACCCAGCAAAAGAAGCCTACAGCACCCGGTATTCCCAGGCGGTCTCCCATCCAAGTACTAACCAGGCCCGACCCTGCTTAGCTTCCGAGATCAGACAAGATCGGGCGTTCTCAGGGTGGTATGGCCGTAGGCACCCCTCAGCCCCACAGCAGCGCTCTCCAGCACACACCAGCGCCTTCCTGCCCTGCCCCAATGCCCCCCGCACCCGGCACACGGCCGCCAGCGCCACTGTCGGCAACAACCCAACCTGCAGCCAGACTGAGCACCACACAAGCCACTCAAGCTTTTCCCGCCACGCCAACTATGCGAGGACTAACAGTCATGGCCACCAGCTCTGCCCTGCCCTCGGCAACAACAGAACCTGCAGTCGGACCCAGAGCCACACAAGCCACATGAGCCACGCCGGCCACACAAGCTTCATGAGCATCAACAGTCATGGCCACCAGCTCTGCCCTCCGCAACAATGGAACCTGCAGCCAGATCCAGAGCCATACAAGCCACTCAAGCTTTTCCAGCCACGCCAACTATGCGAGGACTAACAGTCATGGCCACCAGCTCTGCCCTGCCCTCGGCAACAACAGAACCTGCAGCCGGACCCAGAGCCACGCAAGCCATGCAAGCCGCATGAGCCACCCTCGCCCTTGAGCTCCTTGGCACCGCTGCCCAAGCAAAACAAGGCACCTCTGGCCCAGAGCCCAGGACCCAGCAAAAGAAGCCTACAGCACCCGGTATTCCCAGGCGGTCTCCCATCCAAGTACTAACCGGGCCCGACCCTGCTTAGCTTCCGAGATCAGACGAGATCGGGCGTTCTCAGGGTGGTATGGCCGTAGGCACCCCTCAGCCCCACAGCAGCGCTCTCCAGCACACACCAGCGCCTTCCTGCCCTGCCCCAATGCCCCCCGCACCCGGCACACGGCCGCCAGCGCCACTGTCGGCAACAACCCAACCTGCAGCCAGACCCAGAGCCATGCAAGCCACTCAAGCTTTTCCAGCCACGCCAACTATGTGAGGACTAACAGTCATGGCCACCAGCTCTGCCCTGCCCTCTGCCCTGCCCTCCCTGCAGTCGGACCCAGAGCCACACAAGCCACATAAGCCACGCCGGCCACACAAGCTTCATGAGCATCAACAGTCATGGCCACCAGCTCTGCCCTCCGCAACAATGGAACCTGCAGCCAGATCCAGAGCCATACAAGCCACTCAAGCTTTTCCAGCCACGCCAACTATGCGAGGACTAACAGTCATGGCCACCAGCTCTGCCCTGCCCTCGGCAACAACGGAACCTGCAGTCAGGAAGCAGGCACCTTGTTCCAAAGACCCAGAACCAGACAAGCCACCGCAGCCATGCAATCCCTCTGAGCCACGCGAGCCACGGCCACTGTTGGCCTCGCCCTTGTGCCCCTTGGAATGGCTGCCCAAGCAAAACAAGGCACCTCTGGCCCAGAGCCCAGGACCCAGCAAAAGAAGCCTACAGCACCCGGTATTCCCAGGCGGTCTCCCATCCAAGTACTAACCGGGCCCGACCCTGCTTAGCTTCCGAGATCAGACGAGATCGGGCGTTCTCAGGGTGGTATGGCCGTAGGCACCCCTCAGCCCCACAGCAGCGCTCTCCAGCACACACCAGCGCCTTCCTGCCCTGCCCCAATGCCCCCCGCACCCGGCACACGGCCGCCAGCGCCACTGTCGGCAACAACCCAACCTGCAGCCAGACCCAGAGCCATACAAGCCACTCAAGCTTTTCCCGCCACGCCAACTATGTGAGGACTAACAGTCATGGCCACCAGCTCTGCCCTGCCCTCGGCAACAACAGAACCTGCAGTCGGACCCAGAGCCACACAAGCCACATAAGCCACGCCGGCCACACAAGCTTCATGAGCATCAACAGTCATGGCCACCAGCTCTGCCCTCCGCAACAATGGAACCTGCAGCCAGATCCAGAGCCATACAAGCCACTCAAGCTTTTCCAGCCACGCCAACTATGCGAGGACTAACAGTCATGGCCACCAGCTCTGCCCTGCCCTCGGCAACAACGGAACCTGCAGTCAGGAAGCAGGCACCTTGTTCCAAAGACCCAGAACCAGACAAGCCACCGCAGCCATGCAATCCCTCTGAGCCACGCGAGCCACGGCCACTGTTGGCCTCGCCCTTGTGCCCCTTGGAATGGCTGCCCAAGCAAAACAAGGCACCTCTGGCCCAGAGCCCAGAACCCAGCAAAAGAAGCCTACAGCACCCAGTATTCCCAGGCGGTCTCCCATCCAAGTACTAACCAGGCCCGACCCTGCTTAGCTTCCGAGATCAGACGAGATCGGGCGTTCTCAGGGTGGTATGGCCGTAGGCACCCCTCAGCCCCACAGCAGCGCTCTCCAGCACACACCAGCGCCTTCCTGCCCTGCCCCAATGCCCCCCGCACCCGGCACACGGCCGCCAGCGCCACTGTCGGCAACAACCCAACCTGCAGCCAGACCCAGAGCCATGCAAGCCACTCAAGCTTTTCCAGCCACGCCAACTATGCGAGGACTAACAGTCATGGCCACCAGCTCTTCCCTGCCCTCCGCAACAACGGAACCTGCAGTCAGGAACAAGGCACCTTGTTCCAAAGACCCAGAACCAAACAAGCCACCGCAAGCCATGCAATCCCTCTGAGCCACGCGAGCCACGGCCACTGTTGGCCTCGCCCTTGTGCCCCTTGGAATGGCTGCCCAAGCAAAACAAGGCACCTCTGGCCCAGAGCCCAGGACCCAGCAAAAGAAGCCTACAGCACCCGGTATTCCCAGGCGGTCTCCCATCCAAGTACTAACCGGGCCCGACCCTGCTTAGCTTCCGAGATCAGACGAGATCGGGCGTTCTCAGGGTGGTATGGCCGTAGGCACCCCTCAGCCCCACAGCAGCGCTCTCCAGCACACACCAGCGCCTTCCTGCCCTGCCCCAATGCCCCCCGCACCCGGCACACGGCCGCCAGCGCCACTGTCGGCAACAACCCAACCTGCAGCCAGACCGAACACCACACAAGCCACTCAAGCTTTTCCAGCCACGCCAACTATGCGAGGACTAACAGTCATGGCCACCAGCTCTGCCCTGCCCTCGGCAACAACAGAACCTGCAGCCGGACCCAGAGCCACGCAAGCCATGCAAGCCCCATGAGCCACCCTCGCCCTTGAGCTCCTTGGCACCGCTGCCCAAGCAAAACAAGGCACCTCTGGCCCAGAGCCCAGGACCCAGCAAAAGAAGCCTACAGCACCCGGTATTCCCAGGCGGTCTCCCATCCAAGTACTAACCGGGCCCGACCCTGCTTAGCTTCCGAGATCAGACGAGATCGGGCGTTCTCAGGGTGGTATGGCCGTAGGCACCCCTCAGCCCCACAGCAGCGCTCTCCAGTACACACCAGCGCCTTCCTGCCCTGCCCCAATGCCCCCCGCACCCGGCACACGGCCGCCAGCGCCACTGTCGGCAACAACCCAACCTGCAGCCAGACCCAGAGCCATACAAGCCACTCAAGCTTTTCCCGCCACGCCAACTATGCGAGGACTAACAGTCATGGCCACCAGCTCTTCCCTGCCCTCGGAAACAAGGGAACCTGCAGCCAGATCCAGAGCCACGCAAGCCATGCAAGCCCCATGAGCCACCCTCCCCCTTGTGCCCCTTGGAATGGCTGCCCAAGCAAAACAAGGCACCTCTGGCCCAGAGCCCAGGACCCAGCAAAAGAAGCCTACAGCACCCGGTATTCCCAGGCGGTCTCCCATCCAAGTACTAACCGGGCCCGACCCTGCTTAGCTTCCGAGATCAGACAAGATCGGGCGTTCTCAGGGTGGTATGGCCGTAGGCACCCCTCAGCCCCACAGCAGCGCTCTCCAGCACACACCAGTGCCTTCCTGCCCTGCCCCAATGCCCCCCGCACCCGGCACACGGCCGCCAGCGCCACTGTCGGCAACAACCCAACCTGCAGCCAGACCGAACACCACACAAGCCACTCAAGCTTTTCCAGCCACGCCAACTATGCGAGGACTAACAGTCATGGCCACCAGCTCTGCCCTGCCCTCGGCAACAACAGAACCTGCAGCCGGACCCAGAGCCACGCAAGCCATGCAAGACCCATGAGCCACCCTCGCCCTTGAGCTCCTTGGCACCGCTGCCCAAGCAAAACAAGGCACCTCTGGCCCAGAGCCCAGGACCCAGCAAAAGAAGCCTACAGCACCCGGTATTCCCAGGCGGTCTCCCATCCAAGTACTAACCAGGCCCGACCCTGCTTAGCTTCCGAGATCAGACGAGATCGGGCGTTCTCAGGGTGGTATGGCTGTAGGCACCCCTCAGCCCCACAGCAGCGCTCTCCAGCACACACCAGCGCCTTCCTGCCCTGCCCCAATGCCCCCCGCACCCGGCACACGGTCGCCAACGCCACTGTCGGCAACAACCCACCCAGCAGCCAGACCCAGAGCCATACAAGCCACTCAAGCTTTTCCAGCCACGCCAACTATGCGAGGACTAACAGTCATGGCCACCAGCTCTGCCCTGCCCTCGGCAACAACAGAACCTGCAGTCGGACCCAGAGCCACACAAGCCACATAAGCCACGCCGGCCACACAAGCTTCATGAGCATCAACAGTCATGGCCACCAGCTCTGCCCTCCGCAACAATGGAACCTGCAGCCAGATCCAGAGCCATACAAGCCACTCAAGCTTTTCCAGCCACGCCAACTATGCGAGGACTAACAGTCATGGCCACCAGCTCTGCCCTGCCCTCGGCAACAACAGAACCTGCAGTCGGACCCAGAGCCACACAAGCCACATAAGCCACGCCGGCCACACAAGCTTCATGAGCATCAACAGTCATGGCCACCAGCTCTGCCCTCCGCAACAATGGAACCTGCAGCCAGATCCAGAGCCATACAAGCCACTCAAGCTTTTCCAGCCACGCCAACTATGCGAGGACTAACAGTCATGGCCACCAGCTCTGCCCTGCCCTCGGCAACAACGGAACCTGCAGTCAGGAAGCAGGCACCTTGTTCCAAAGACCCAGAACCAGACAAGCCACCGCAGCCATGCAATCCCTCTGAGCCACGCGAGCCACGGCCACTGTTGGCCTCGCCCTTGTGCCCCTTGGAATGGCTGCCCAAGCAAAACAAGGCACCTCTGGCCCAGAGCCCAGGACCCAGCAAAAGAAGCCTACAGCACCCGGTATTCCCAGGCGGTCTCCCATCCAAGTACTAACCGGGCCCGACCCTGCTTAGCTTCCGAGATCAGACGAGATCGGGCGTTCTCAGGGTGGTATGGCCGTAGGCACCCCTCAGCCCCACAGCAGCGCTCTCCAGCACACACCAGCGCCTTCCTGCCCTGCCCCAATGCCCCCTGCACCCGGCACACGGCCGCCAGCGCCACTGTCGGCAACAACCCAACCTGCAGCCAGACCCAGAGCCATACAAGCCACTCAAGCTTTTCCCGCCACGCCAACTATGTGAGGACTAACAGTCATGGCCACCAGCTCTGCCCTGCCCTCGGCAACAACAGAACCTGCAGTCGGACCCAGAGCCACACAAGCCACATAAGCCACGCCGGCCACACAAGCTTCATGAGCATCAACAGTCATGGCCACCAGCTCTGCCCTCCGCAACAATGGAACCTGCAGCCAGATCCAGAGCCATACAAGCCACTCAAGCTTTTCCAGCCACGCCAACTATGCGAGGACTAACAGTCATGGCCACCAGCTCTGCCCTGCCCTCCGCAACAACGGAACCTGCAGTCAGGAACAAGGCACCTTGTTCCAAAGACCCAGAACCAGACAAGCCACCGCAGCCATGCAATCCCTCTGAGCCACGCGAGCCACGGCCACTGTTGGCCTCGCCCTTGTGCCCCTTGGAATGGCTGCCCAAGCAAAACAAGGCACCTCTGGCCCAGAGCCCAGAACCCAGCAAAAGAAGCCTACAGCACCCAGTATTCCCAGGCGGTCTCCCATCCAAGTACTAACCGGGCCCGACCCTGCTTAGCTTCCGAGATCAGACGAGATCGGGCGTTCTCAGGGTGGTATGGCCGTAGGCACCCCTCAGCCCCACAGCAGCGCTCTCCAGCACACACCAGCGCCTTCCTGCCCTGCCCCAATGCCCCCCGCACCCGGCACACGGCCGCCAGCGCCACTGTCGGCAACAACCCAACCTGCAGCCAGACCCAGAGCCATGCAAGCCACTCAAGCTTTTCCAGCCACGCCAACTATGCGAGGACTAACAGTCATGGCCACCAGCTCTGCCCTGCCCTCCGCAACAACGGAACCTGCAGTCAGGAACAAGGCACCTTGTTCCAAAGACCCAGAACCAGACAAGCCACCGCAGCCATGCAATCCCTCTGAGCCACGCGAGCCACGGCCACTGTTGGCCTCGCCCTTGTGCCCCTTGGAATGGCTGCCCAAGCAAAACAAGGCACCTCTGGCCCAGAGCCCAGGACCCAGCAAAAGAAGCCTACAGCACCCGGTATTCCCAGGCGGTCTCCCATCCAAGTACTAACCGGGCCCGACCCTGCTTAGCTTCCGAGATCAGACGAGATCGGGCGTTCTCAGGGTGGTATGGCCGTAGGCACCCCTCAGCCCCACAGCAGCGCTCTCCAGCACACACCAGCGCCTTCCTGCCCTGCCCCAATGCCCCCCGCACCCGGCACACGGCCGCCAGCGCCACTGTCGGCAACAACCCAACCTGCAGCCAGACCGAACACCACACAAGCCACTCAAGCTTTTCCAGCCACGCCAACTATGCGAGGACTAACAGTCATGGCCACCAGCTCTGCCCTGCCCTCGGCAACAACAGAACCTGCAGCCGGACCCAGAGCCACGCAAGCCATGCAAGCCCCATGAGCCACCCTCGCCCTTGAGCTCCTTGGCACCGCTGCCCAAGCAAAACAAGGCACCTCTGGCCCAGAGCCCAGGACCCAGCAAAAGAAGCCTACAGCACCCGGTATTCCCAGGCGGTCTCCCATCCAAGTACTAACCGGGCCCGACCCTGCTTAGCTTCCGAGATCAGACGAGATCGGGCGTTCTCAGGGTGGTATGGCCGTAGGCACCCCTCAGCCCCACAGCAGCGCTCTCCAGTACACACCAGCGCCTTCCTGCCCTGCCCCAATGCCCCCCGCACCCGGCACACGGCCGCCAGCGCCACTGTCGGCAACAACCCAACCTGCAGCCAGACCCAGAGCCATACAAGCCACTCAAGCTTTTCCCGCCACGCCAACTATGCGAGGACTAACAGTCATGGCCACCAGCTCTTCCCTGCCCTCGGAAACAAGGGAACCTGCAGCCAGATCCAGAGCCACGCAAGCCATGCAAGCCCCATGAGCCACCCTCCCCCTTGTGCCCCTTGGAATGGCTGCCCAAGCAAAACAAGGCACCTCTGGCCCAGAGCCCAGGACCCAGCAAAAGAAGCCTACAGCACCCGGTATTCCCAGGCGGTCTCCCATCCAAGTACTAACCGGGCCCGACCCTGCTTAGCTTCCGAGATCAGACGAGATTGGGCGTTCTCAGGGTGGTATGGCCGTAGGCACCCCTCAGCCCCACAGCAGCGCTCTCCAGCACACACCAGCGCCTTCCTGCCCTGCCCCAATGCTCCTCGCACCCGGCACACGGCCGCCAGCGCCACTGTCGGCAACAACCCAACCTGCAGCCAGACCCAGAGCCATACAAGCCACTCAAGCTTTTCCCGCCACGCCAACTATGTGAGGACTAACAGTCATGGCCACCAGCTCTGCCCTGCCCTCGGCAACAACAGAACCTGCAGTCGGACCCAGAGCCACACAAGCCACATAAGCCACGCCGGCCACACAAGCTTCATGAGCATCAACAGTCATGGCCACCAGCTCTGCCCTCCGCAACAATGGAACCTGCAGCCAGATCCAGAGCCATACAAGCCACTCAAGCTTTTCCCGCCACGCCAACTATGCGAGGACTAACAGTCATGGCCACCAGCTCTGCCCTGCCCTCGGCAACAACGGAACCTGCAGTCAGGAACAAGGCACCTTGTTCCAAAGACCCAGAACCAGACAAG